>NW_011369951.1:5039583-5058582 GCF_000735185.1 Notothenia coriiceps
CCCCCATGCAGACACTAGCAGTGAACAGGATCTAAATCCTTTTAAGCACACACATAGATAAAGTGATGAACGCAAGATTCGAGACAGATGCAGCTGTCTTCTGCTGAGCCATTTTTCAATGTTCACATAATGAAGATGGGACACGTCTTTTGTTGCGAGGCCGGTTAAGAGCAAGGACAGAGACAAGTTTAGCAAGGAGGAAGGAAAGGTAGTGCGACTAAGCTTGACGGACTCAAATGTGGACGTGATGGATCAAGAGAATAACTCCCATGCTAACCATCCGTTTTTGGAACCAAATGTTGAAAATGCAGAAAGAGCCAAATGTTAAAAACATAAAAAAAGAAACAAAAGTAGATCTTGCTTTTGCCAACTGTGTGGAGGTGTAGCCTTAGTAAGAACACCTCCATAACACAGAGCCTACATGCGTATATTAACATCATCCCTTTCAAGTCTCTGAATTGAAGATATGATACTCTGTGTTTTGCTCAGAATCAATCAGATGTGAACCAATGCCTTTATTTACAGGACGAACGTTTTTTAGCAGCGATTCAGGCAACCTCGAAACATTTGGGCTCAGTTGTCTCTGTACCTCCCCTGTTCTCTCTGCGGAGACGAGGCGGGGGTGCGTTTATTGTGAGTGCATCCACTCTGAGACACCTGGCCCGTTTATTTCTTTCTTTATTGAGGTTGATGTGGTGATTGAGCCCAAAGCAAAACCTGAAAACAAAAGGGGAGAAGATGTCGTTGAGTTTGCGTCCCTTCGTTGCCTGTGAATTTGTACAATTTGTTTTTCCTGTATGTTTGAGTGAGAATTGTTATATATTTTAATGTTTGTGTGTTCGATCGTTTTGCTTTTACCTCGGCTTTCACTTGTGCTGTTGCCATTTCTTGTTTTGTTCTTTTTTAATCTGGTGATTTTCTCACAACTGTTACTATTATTATTGCATCATAAATATTATTTCATTATTTTATGGTATTTTCATTTGGCAACTTTGGAGGCACGTTGTGCACTACAAAAAATGACCATCAAACCTTTATGCATACATATATACAGGTTACACATATATATATATATATATATATATATATATATATATATATATATACATGTGTGCATGTACCATGATTGTAAAATATGAATGTCTGCAGATTTAAATGGGATATTTTTGTCAATGAAGAAAAAATGTTACTGAGGTTTAGTTTTTAAAAGAATATTTTTCTAAAGGAAGAAAAAAAGTACTGCCCTGTCCCTCAACATGAAGCACGATGTAACTGCCTCTTTCAATGTGTATTTATGTTTTGTAAACAATATAAAGAACTATTCAAGTTACATTAAATGTATGTTTATGATGATGATGTTAGACATTTGTGAAAACGCCTTTCTTTTTTTTGTTTCTTTGTGAGGTCTGTCCAAAAGCTACTGACACCTTAATGCCACTTCCTTCTTAGTTAGCACAACATGAGGAAATACAAACTAATGTCATTTAATGTCGATACAGATATTAAAAGTGTTCAGATTTATTTAAGGACTAAATGTTTCATACCAAGTATGCATTTCTGTCCGTTATAAACATATCACTTAATAAATGGTTACTCTGTAAAAGAAATGTGTATTTTAAGGAGAGCCACAGATTAAGCCTTGATGAAAACGTATTATGATGTTAATCCATGTCCATATGTACTAAAAGAAAACATGTAGTTTTGTTATGACTAACATGTTCTGTGATTGTATTTTTGCTGAATAAGAAACTTTATTTTCAATAAATACACATGTTTATTCAAAAACAATCGTTAGATCATTGGTATAAATGTTTAGATGTGGCTCTTGGCGGTCAGAAAATGGACAGGCCTCATTTTTATTTGTTTTAAATGTTGAGTAAGGGCGGTGTTGGATGTTAGAAATGCCTTTTGATTTCTCTCCAAATACAAATGTGATGAGAATATGTTTTGGTGTTAGAATAATCATAAAACATATTCAATAGTTCTCATGTACATAGGTTTTGTGGTGCTACTTATAACAAGCTGTAATGGGCCAGAAGGTTATACATGCTGTAGGTGAGGCTCCGGATAAATAAACGCACTGCTTGTATCATCAGAGCGTTTCATTTCCAAAGGAAGCCAATAACACAGTGAACTCCCAGCAGCTGTCGCTCTGAGAGCCCAGTAATCATTTTGTGATTTCATCATGGTTCAATATGAATTGCCTGCTATATCTTCAACTGTTATTAACAGATCTCAGAGGGCCCTTGGACTTTAAATGATAAAACACTTACTGTGGTCACCACACGTCTATTTCTTTGCCTAGGATTTCATTGACATTATTAAATATTTGTTTCTGTATGTTAACAATCACATATCATTTGCTAATGAATTTGAAAATGTGACAAAGAGGGTTAGGAGAGTTATAAGAAATCCTCTAGTAATGTTCAAAGGCTATGTTAGAGTTAACTGAACAAGAGCTTTCCTATTTTTCTATGATGGGAAGAATGTTGGATTTTCTTTTATTTCAATTTGTACACTTGTCATGTTTTCCCTGGTATGAAATGCAATACTTCTTGTCCTCTTTGATAAACGTTATGTAGCAATTCAGGCAGTGCTCAAACTGACAGCTACTCTATGTCAAGTGTGATGAGGTATTGTTTGATTATCCTTTCTGTTACAATATTAAAATGTTATTCAACATACTTCTTGTACCACTAAGGTTTAAGACAATCATCATGAACAAATTGTTTTTCAATCTATCTAGCAACCTTTTTTTGTTTCATTTATGAGTGATGTGCAGCCACAATGTTCCTCCATTTCAGAAAGGCAATGCTTATTTTCTTGTCCATCCCTGTCAGAGATGTTTTGTTATATTTACATCTCATTGGAAAAGGTTGCACTTTTGTTACACAGATAAATTGTGATTTGATACATTGACAATATGTGAAATTACAGAAGTGAAAGGCCCAAATAAACTTTGTTCAAGATGTGTATCAGACTCCAGAAATTAAAAAGAGCGATATTTATGGTGCATGGTTAATTACATGACAACGTAATGATGGTGCTTTTATATCAACTGGTCTGTTTTTTCAGTGAATATTATTTTACATAGCTTAATATTTGTCTGCACATCATAAAGTACTGTTTATTTTTAATAACTAGTAACTAACTAATCGTTTTTATTTTATTTTACTTTGAAAAGGACCAAAGTGTTACACATTTTCTAACTCACCTTTGAAGTGAGAGCTCTGCGATCTTCTGTATCCAGATTGCA
The DNA here is from genome assembly GCF_000735185.1 of Notothenia coriiceps. Taxonomy (NCBI): domain Eukaryota; kingdom Metazoa; phylum Chordata; class Actinopteri; order Perciformes; family Nototheniidae; genus Notothenia; species Notothenia coriiceps. Next base: position 5,042,840 of record NW_011369951.1, read on the forward strand.
GCTTCTACCTTTGTGCTGTCTTATAAAACTTTAGATTTTAAAGGTTTGTGTCTTGATTTTTAAGCAGCAAAAGATGGGTGAGCTATCTGATTCGAACAAATGGACTTCCTTTCCAATTTGTGAAGAGATTTCATAAATAAACAACATATTACAAGATACATGTCTCTCACTTATAAATGCTTGAACTTTGCATGATTTTCATTGGGCTACTTGAATTGAAAACTATTGAAAACTACTTTTCAATCAAGATGAAACAGCAGAATTTTTTTAAATCATATAAAATGAAAAAATAATTGAAATATTTCTTACTTGTCCAGTTTAATTATACAATGCTGCACTAACGGGTCATTTGGTCACATGACATGGAAGTTATTTAAAACAAATTGGACTTTTTAATCAGCATCTGCTGAATTTTCAAAATAATATCAAATTAAATATTTTTTTTAAAACTACGAAAAGAGGCGACCAATAGTAAAGTAGGCCTACTATTTATTAGCAACATCTGTAGACACATGAGGGTTTGCTGCTTGTCGTACCTGCATCATCTTCTTCGTGAACCTGACTCAAACCTGTTTGTCATGTTCACAAAGAGAGAATAGGGAGCTTGACAACAATTAACTGTTTCTGATTTGTGCTTGCACATTGTTGGGACATTTTAGAATCAGACTAAGGGGGAATCTTTTTTTGACAACTTGCAGCAATGACTGGGCCCTGTTGGACAAGAATTGGTGTAATGTCACAAAGTACATTTACGCCTTAAGTAATACATTGAGGTACTTGCACTTTACTTGAGTGAATTGATATAGGTTATTAATACAACATATAAATCGACACGCATTGAAGTGATGAACACATTAATGCATAACTATTTTAAATTAATATAGCAATTAAAAAGTGTCTGGTGCTTAACATTTTCATTTTGCATTCATTTGACTGTTGGTGTTTGCTTGTGAAGTTGTCTGTTAGTTTGCAGTCTTTGCTGTCCTCTAGCGTCCATACATTAAACTACATGACTAGTGGTTTGGCCATAGGTTTGGCCGGAAGTAGCGTCACGGGAGCGGGCGAACTGACGTCACCACACATTTGTTGTAAACATGGCGTCTGTGACAACAGGTGAGAGCATAAAGGCCCGGCGAGCCAGCGTTAACACTTTGCAACGTTTAAATTATTTCGGTGGTTCCTCTTTTTGTGAGACATGGCTGTTGTATTTATTCAGAGGTTTTATAACCGGGTTTCCTTGTAGTGAATGTCGAAGACGACCGGTCGCGCCTTTCGATTCATAGCTGAAGCTATGCTAATGGTGAATGCTAACAAAAACGTTTCTAAAAACGGATTTAATACCTAAAACACTTGCTTTCACTTTCATTTATTAAATGAAGGTTTAATCCAGAATGGTAGAGTGAGTTATCGACCTTTTACATGTTGAGAGGGGCTATATTTAGCGTGATCATCGTCTTATTCTAACACGAGCTAACCGGCACTGACCAAAACGATAGCGTTTCACACTGTTCCCCAAATCTACTGTAATATTATTTTAAAGTATTGGATTGTGAGTGGTGGTTCTCTCTCTTTCCAGGTGCTAAATTATGTTTTAGACGCAGTGTGAGTTTTGTCTCTTTGTCAATGTTAGATCATCAGTCACAGTCAAAGCACGTTAGACAGAGTCATTGTTCCGGCAGCTGCTAATGTGCACCCTAAATCTAAATCTGTTACTCAAACCACCGGACGGTTCATAATGGGTGTTATAAATAACCTGCAGCTGGCAATGGTCAGCAGCATGCTGATGTCTGCTCAGATTTGCGTCCCCCACTAGCGTTTAGAGCCACTGTAGTGTTCAGTATCACTGGGAGTATAACTTGATACTTTTCTTTTCCAGGTCTTTATTCTGTTCATATAGTTAGTTATAAGTAGAGGTGGAAGCTGTACTCGGACCCTTAACCTATTCATGCACAAAATACTCCATTACATTTAAAATCATTCTTAAGTAAACCACTAGTTATTTTCTTAAACGATATACTATTTATTTTAATTCTAAACCTGTTAACATAATAAATGTGTTTGACTGAAATAGTTTCTGTTGTATTGTTTCTAACAGTCTTTATTTTATTTTTCTTAAGCCACGTCGGAGTGGATTCAGTTCTTCAAGGATGCTGGGATCCCAGTCGGCCTCGCAGTCACTTATGCAGTCTCCTTCGTGGACAACAGGTAACCCAATGTCTGCTTTTCATAGGCTGCTCTGTACAGCACACATTAGCCTCACTGTGTTGTGCTGTGAACATGTGAATTTCCTTTGCACCTTTCTAATCAGACTAAGTGAAATAAAATGCAATTCATTCTTTATATATTATTGCTCACTAGTGGGGAAGTGACAGTCTCTTTCATGAACTGAGCCCTCAATACAATAAACGAATATGTTTCAGTCTTATAACGTTTTCCAAACAGACAAAATATGTACTGAAAAACAATGTAATCATGATCGACTTTGGGTATATACATTTTTTCTGATTTTTCGCTGCAGAATTAACAAGAACATGCTGATGGACCTCAGCAAAGACATCATGATGGACCTCGGGATAACAGTCATTGGTGACATCATTGCCATTCTTAAACATGCCAAGCAGGTCTACAGGCAGGTAAGATCAGACGTTTGATAATATTTATAATCATCTTAATAATAATATTTGACAGAAAAGGCACTTTTAGTTTATGCATCATTGTTGAATGAAAAGAGACTGCATGCAACACACGGTGCAGATTTGTTCCTGCAATGAAAGTGAAGGACACTGAAAGCACCGACGTCAGTGTGCATAAACAGCCAAACGTGAACAATGCCATTTCACAAAATGTGTGACAGCAAACACTACGTCTATAAGAGTGCTAAGTCACATGGCCTAGCAAAAAATTAAAACATTGGTGACTGCTGCTGCATGTCACCTTTTTGCCCATGTGCTGATATAAATGCATAAAGTATATTTTTTATATCTTGACTTTTGTTGTGGATGCAGTCATGTAGAATGGTTGCCTTTCAAAGCTACTGCAGTAGGCTGAGCTTACATAACCTCTGTCATTTGTATCCTCTCTTCAGGACATGTGCAAAATGGCCACAGAAGCCATCTCCTCAGGACAGACCAGTGTTAAAGCTGAGCTCAGACGAACTGCCAATTCTCGTAAGTGTCTACATTTTATCATATTCACTTTTTTTTTGTATCATTGCAGCCTTTTGTGAAAACCCTTTTTCTATAAGCAATTTAAAAGAATGTGCTTCTTCTCATTTCACACAACTTACATTGCTACATTGTACTGAGACAACCATGTGACCCATATATCAGCCCAGCCTGAAGATAAAGGAATCAACAGTTATTAAATCAAAGAAGTCATCATGTAATACTTGAAGACATTCACACAGGAGCAGTATTACCAGCAGACCTCATGTGATATAGAAATGAACAATTTAGGTTATTTTTCGAACTAACTCAATCATCGCATGATGACGCAGTTGTTGTATTAGGGCATTATAAAGAGTAATTGTTTCTTTTTAAAGATAAAAGAAATCAACCTTATCTTATGTTACTAAAACAAGCTGCATCACTTTCTGACATTGCAGTGTCTAGAAATCCCACACAGAGCTGCACAATGAATCAGATATAATTACCCGAACCCTCCATTCTTCGCTTTGTATTCTGCTCTGCAAGCTTAATCTATAATAGTGTATCATGATTTTTGCTGACTTATATAGTGGTAGTGAAGTATGATGTAGCAGCATTACATTGAAATGCTACTCACTGCGTGGTTTGTTTAAATGCAGATTACAACAAAAATATTTTGTTCCTAAAATCATTGAACAAAATTAATTAAATTAATTTTAATATTGAGTCAAACACTTTTTTGCTCTAGTCTATTTATTTTTTAAACACAACTTATTTAAATGTATCTGCTTTCCCTCAGCTGCCACTCGTATGATCGCCAACGCTTTGAGCAGCGACTCCCCGCCGGCCACTCCAGCCCGTCGGCCTGACAACCACCTCTCTGTCACTGTGTCCAACATGCAAGTAAACAAGAGTGGCAAAGCGGGTAAATATATTAAACCTCTTACCCCGTATTTCCTGTCCCTATGTAGACATCCTGTCTAATTTCTTACCTCTGTTCATCCTCATGTTCCGACCACTCTGTTGTCAGTTGTAAGTCCGCCGGCTGACGAGGGGAACAGTTTGCAGGCAGTGAAGCGCCGACGTGTGACAGCTGAGATGGAAGGCAAGTACATCATCAACATGCCCAAAGGCTCCACGCCTCGTACACGCCGCATCCTGGCCCAGCAGGCCAAGAAAGGTAGGCCTGACCCGGGGGCCTTGCTGACAACTCGCGACAATAAAGCTGGTGCTCCACATCTAATCAATACATAACATTTTCATGGACTTCATTCATATTCAAACTAAATGTGGTGACTCGGGCTGATTTAAGAAAGCCTTTGACCCTCATTACTTTCTCTCGTAGTTGAATCCCCTGTCTTCAGTAATACTTCCCCCTGCACCCTCTGTCCCTCTGCTGTTTTTACTGTCCTTTGTCTACATTTAACCCAACTATAAAATCTTAGACTCTTGTCTTTTCTGTCCTGTGACACCAATTCTCCGATTGGTTCCGTCTCTTTAAAAGAGTTGCAACTCTGTAAACTGCTACAATGCTCTATTTCTGGTTGCCTTTTTCTTTTGAAATAAGGTAATTAGAATTCATTAATCATTAGTCACCATAACTCTTAAAAACAAAAAATCATAGTATGAAAACACAATTTTTTGTATTTCATTTGATTAGATGTTTAAATTAATGCTGTCAAAATTATCGCCTTAACGGCGGTAATTCATTTTTTGAATTAATTGCGTTAAAATATTTAACGCATATGCAGAATGGCCCGCCCCATACATCCCACCAGTGGCAGCGCTGGGGTAGGCTACAGCCATACCAAGAAATGGCTTAGCCCCACCTTAGCCCCACCATGAAAAATGATGTTAAAGTAAGCAAAATAAAGTCCGCCAACTCGCGTCGAGTAAATTGCAAAGACGGCAGTTAGTAAGATTGATTTCAGTAGCCACTTGTCTGGAAATACCGAAGACTAGAAACGGTTTTGAAAACTTTTGTCACGTAGTGATCGTCTTCTCCATAGAACATCTTTGATAATGTCTTCTGGCCAATCAGAATCAAGATAACGGCGTGGTGTTGTTGCAGGAAGTCCTCTTTCATTTATCTTTCCATTCCCACAACAATATACATAAAGAAATGGCATATTTTGGACATAGTTCGAATGGTGATTAATCATGATTAATTAATTTTAAGCTGTGATTAATCTGATTAAAAATTGTAATCGTTTGACAGCCCTAGTTTAAATATAAAAGCCAGTTTCTCAACATAGGGCATGCTTTGACAAAGTCCAATTTTGGGAATACATTTGACTGTAAATACAGATTTTACTCAACCGTTCTAAGAGCTGTAAAACTAAGGCTTTTGGCACAATTTAGGTTTTTAAAATTTAAAAACAGTCTTATAAAATGTTAGCAATTCACTCTTTTGAAGCTGCTAATTTAATTTCTGGAAATAAACCATTATTTTGACTTGTGATCTTCCCTAGTCATGTGAACTTATAAAACACAAGAGGGGGAATCCTCTGCTGGATTGCTGAGGATACGCGTAGTAGAGTACGTCTTTGATTACACATTTTGCTTCTACAGAGGCTTGTATTGTACATTATAATCACAGTTTAGTTTAGTATATGCCTCATACATTTTACGTTATACAGCAAGGCTCTAATCAACTCATGGTGCTCTCCTTTGAATTTCCAGTAGCAAATCAAAATAGTATTTGTGTAATAACTTTTTCTCTAATCCTTAAATAGGTAATAAGCGCACCTCTGTGTTTTCAAGACTTGGGGCTGAATCGAAGGCAGACACAACGACAAGCAATAACAAGGTAAGGCCTGTCAGGAAACATGAATAGCTACCTTTGTATTGAATTGTATTGTAATGGTTGCTTGTCTGGCAGGCCACCGGTGTGTTCAGTCGTCTTGGCCGAGGAGATGAAGAGGAGAACGGGCAGAGGCCTGTCAAAATGGCTGCAAACATGGATGTTGACGACGAGGACGACAGTGAGGGAGAAGGCTCCGTTCTTCAGTATGCCGGCGTGCTCAAGAGAAGCATGCCCTCCCAGAAGAAAGAGCCAGTGGCCAAACCACCACCGACCACCCTACGGCGCCTGGGTGGTCAATTCAAACTACATCCCTCTGACACCCCCACCTCCTCTTGCGCCCCAAATGGCCTCCCCCCTGCCAAGGTGAGTGTGCTTCAGAGACTGGGCAAGCTGCCTCCATCACACCAGAGCGCCGCTGTGTCGCCCTTACCTGCTGACACACAGGACAACAGGGTGACCAGCACCAAGCCCAAAGCCAAGGAGGGGCTGACCCTAGCCAGCTCCAAGGTCAGCAGCAGCACCGGGGTGGGGGGAGCAGGAGGAGCAGAGGCTGTGGGGGCCCAGATGGATGTCAGGGCTATCAGTGTTTTCAAGAGACTGGGGAGCAAGAAAACCTAACGCTGATCCCTAAGAAAGTATTCAGAATCTTTCGACACGTCCTTTATAGAATTTGTACCAACTCTTTGTTTTTGCATTTTTCCTGGAAACATGTAAATGCAGCTCGGAGCCTTTTCCTCTTTTGAGTTGATGGACTGTTTGAATTGGATACAATTTGATGTTTTTTTTTTTACCTAAATCACACTGCCATTGGAAAAACACATTTGAATGGACCCTAAACCAATGTTTTCTGTGATTTATGATGCGCCATCTGGAATCTATTTATCATGTCTCAATCATATCTAGCATTTATCTTTCTGTAAAAAAAAAAAAATTATATTTAACTTAAAGCATGAGCATGACATGAACCAAGCTGCCATAACGGTGGTTTTAATTTTACCCTCGCACTCCTCAAATAAAGATGCTGCTGCCAACACTTTCCTTTTCTCCCGAAGGAATAGTTCCGTAGTGGAGGTGATTGTTACATTCTTCTTGTTACCATCATGTATTACCTCTAATGTCGGGTAAGTAGAAAAGGCGTTAATGAAAGGCTTCTAAACTTCAGCCCTGGATTGACTTGCATAGTCAATTCAGATTTTTACACACCTCTGAACACTTTGAAAAGAAGAAAATAAAACACTGCACCTCCTCCACTTCTCCTGTGCTTTATGGAGTAACATTTTCACCTCTGAACTAAAGACACCCATGTCACCTCTATCACAGTACTGAAAGTTTCCTATAACCAGGGGTGCACACAAGTGGTACGCAACAATCTGAAATGCGTACCGTCACTTGTGTCACAAAGCTAACCCTAACCCTGAAGACGGTTAGATCACCGGTCTCCGTGTGCACAGACGGGGCTGCTGTTAACGTCGGTCTGTACAGCTGATCACAACGTTCACACGCTCTGTGGTCACGAAGCTCTGCACTCCACTAGCACCCCCCGATCCCCCATGGCCCCCCCGCTGACATTCGCGATACAGAGGGCTTCATGGGAACTAGAAGTTGGAGTACCAAACACTGACTCCAGGTACTCGTCTTGTGTGCACCCCTGCCTATAACCTACTTGAAGGCTGGGTCACAGTACGATACTGTTTATTTAAAAATGCAATGTAAAGATTTGTTAGACTTGGTTTCACACAGAAACAGTTCTGCTGCATATTTTTCTGTGGACATCCTTCTGTTATTTACCCACTTCAAGAAACTCAGAGATGCCTGGTGTCAGGGGAGTGGGGAGGGGCACTGTAGGTATAAGTAGGTAGTTTACCTTTACCCAGTGTGGACCGTTAACACCTGTGTACTATTCTTCACACCAGAACTTTGTTACACTGTAAATACTTTAAATGTTTAAAATCACATTAAGATTTTTTTGTTTATGTTTTTAAGAACAAAGTAGAGCAAAATACACCTTGAACTTTTATGATTCTTTTAAAGACATTAAGGAAAAAGGTTCAGTTTGGAAAGAAAAATATTTGGACAATAAAAGAGAAACGTTTCCAAATGTCTTTCCTCTTGTTTGTTTCTTTCTCTGCAGAAAACATTTGCAATGCATGTCATGTTCACATACGGTACTTTTCAACTCTTAATTATGAACATGACATCAAAGTCAATATTTATATGCCCCTGGGAACATTTAGCTGATCATTTATCAATAAACCGATTAAACTCTTAACGGCTCTCACAATGAGTTTGCTGCTGCATAATGTCGGCTCAACTGTCACAGTGGTATGTTAATGAGGCTTCGTCTTCCCTCTGTACAGCTGCAGCCAGAAACACTGATGGCATCCAGAGGCTACAGGGGTTCAGTATGTGTTTGCGTTGAGGGGATTGTTCAGAGTTGGTTGTAGGCTTACCCTTTATGTAATTATTCTGTACTGGAAATTAATTTAGACACCTTCGCACAGAGACAACAGTACATACGTTTCAGTGCAGGAAATGATTTAATAAGGAAAACTAGATAAACATCCTGCCTTTTTACACTTGAATTTGGTAGTGCTATCTCTACAACATGCAGAAGACAGTAATTGGTGTTTCAGAGTGACATGCATGCTGAAGAGCTATGAAGCTATCCCTTTTGACACTGACTAAAGAAAAAGTGCACACTAAACAGACCCAAGAGTTAAACTAGTGGCGTTATTGTGAATTATTTTGGTCACAATTGTCTAATTAAATCCAATTTTGTGATAGCTCTAACTTCACAGTTAAACAAATATTTACATCATAACAAATCTATACATTTTTTAAAACTTTGATTTAGACATTTGCATTGTGTTAACGACATACAAGATAACAACCTTAACATTGCAATTTAGTAGAGGATAATATAGGCAATAATCTTTACAGATCTATTATGACTGTCTGGTGGGTTGATGGTTGGCCACATCACGAGAAATAATAGGTGTAATGGAGACTTCGTCCCCTTGAGGTCGCTTTCTTCCTCCTCTTTCCATGCAGCCCTCTGCTGTCCGTCTCCATATCCTTGAAAACCTTATCAGCTGAAATCGGTATGGCCATAATGGGATGTTTATTGACGGGATGTAAATTAGGTTAACGCTGAATCAGCCTGTTTTTTGTTTTTGATAAAGAAGACTGGCCTGCTACAAACAATGGGAGTGACGTAATGTACAATCCGCTAAGGTTATTAGTTATTAATTTTAATATAGTAGCCTAACTATGGGATTACTGTAAATGTTGTCAATAGGACCCATCCTTTAAAAAGAAAAATGGTCCAATAATATGTAAATAAGATCTAGTTTACATACAAAGTATTATGTTTTAATTCCTACGCTTATTTTACCATGTTTACCAAAGTGCATTGTTGTTTTGACAAATAATCTTTCATATCAGCACATTTCTGTCTTCGGTTTTCACCATAAAATCTGGACTGCAGCAACCAGCAACGCCTCACGACTTCTCTTTTTTTCTCCCACAATGCTGTGCGGTTGTCGTGCGTGCGCTGTTTGTGGTGCTGAAGCTGCGCGTGCTACCATAGATATTCACTCGAGCATCCCTCCGCGAGACGACCAGAACGAGGAATCAGGTAGCGACGGATGGGTACATTGAGTGTGTTTCTGCCAGCTGTTTCAGCCTCATTCAACGAAATATAAACTTAAATATTTTCGACATTTATTTTTGCTTAAATTCTTTAAACACACACTAACACCGCGGTATTTGACGCTGTTTTTGAGGCACGAATTCTCTCCTGCTCAGCCGCGTCTCTGCCTCTCCGTCCTACATCCTTTATGCACAGCACGCTGCTCGGGTCTTCCCCAATAAAACATACCTTAGTGTCCGAGCACCATGGCCCGCTCCCGGCACTCTCACTGAGAGAGATGGAAGCCAAGCAGCACCAGATAAAAAGCCTTAAAAGCTACCCGGAAACCGGTGGCCGGAGCCTGGCCGCGGCTGCCGGAGCAGACGGGTGTCGAGCCGCTGAAATGGACATGGAGGCGAAGATCCAGAAAGCTATCGACTTCAAGGCAGAGGGTCACCGCTGCTACAAGGAGAAGAAATTCCGGGAAGCGATCGGCAAGTACCACCGGGCGCTGCTGCAGCTCAAAGGGGTGCATTTGGTGGACGGGACCACGGGCTCCGAGGTCAACCTGCTGAACCAAGCCGCCGGCAAGCTGACCGAGGATCAGCGGAGAGCCGTGCAGACTACCGAGATCGAGTGCTACGACAACCTGACAGGTGAGCAGCACCGGTACACTTCCCACAAAAACATCCAGACCTCTGTAGCCTTAAGGACTGCTGACACCTTTGTTCGTCCCGGTTCACTGGGGCCACACAGCCAGGTTATTTCTGCAGGATTTGTGCAGACGTTGGTGAAATAGCAATGAATTCAGCAATAAATCATACTGTGTCCTGGCGAGATAAAACAGATTTAATTTGTGTATAATATCTGACCAGATAAGTGCATTATTTAGCCTATATCACACTAAATGAACACATTTCAGGCTCTTATAGCCCTTTAAATTATCTGTGTGCTATTTCTTTATACAGCACATTCATTCCTTTTACACAATAGGCCACCTCATCAAAGTGTAATATTTCAATTGTAGTAAAAAGATTTTTTTAAAAGCCCAAATAAACCCACAGGGCCAACACGCCTTATGTTATAATACATGTATGTTTCATTATGTATTGGTAAGTTCACCAGCTGTTGTGATGTAACATTGACATTTCAGAAGAGTCTCTGAGGTGAGAAGAAATCCCCTCACCCATTCACAGGGTGATGTAAGGCTGTGTCTACTACAGGGTTAACTGAGGAGCACAACAGATTCACTCTCACTGAAAATGCAGCTGTTATTAGCATAGGTGCTACAAAAACATTCATCATAAAACTAGAGTTGCTATTAATGTTATTTTTCAGTGTCCATGATTTCCTTGATTCATCACAAGCACAGCAGTAGTACATCAGTGTGAAGGCTCTGGGGCTTTTATTTTTGAATGTGTAATGTCGGGAGAAAAACATGCAAAGGAGGGTGTGTCTTAGCTTTTGTTTGTCAAGCACCTGGCTGATGAAAGCACAAGGTTGGTCAATATTCCGTTGGCTGTTGTGATTGATATTGAGTGACATTGTAGCCCAATGTTGTTTTGTGTGTGCAGTCATGCTATGTTGGTTAAATGCTCCTTAATTTATGTCATGCTAGCAGTTAGCAGATCATTGGCTTTGCTACATGAAAGCCATGGTCTGCAGAAATGCTGTAGTGTAGGCATACTGTCTGTGGAGGTGTGTGTTGCAATAACTGTTTGTTTACAGCATTTTGTAGATTGCTTGGTATGGGAAGTATATGGGAAGACAGGCCTTATGGTTTTGTAGTAAGCTATTAATTAAGTGTGTGTCAGCTTTCACTCGGAGAAGCTCTCACAATATAGTTACTGTAACATATAAAAACGTGTACATATGAATATATTTCCTGTAGCTTTGCTGTGAAATTGGTAATTATTTGTTATTTATGTGCATTTTAAGGAATTATTTTATTACTAAGCATACATAGCAGAATAAACACGTAGATACATAAAATAACTACATCACAATCGACAAATCACGAAATAAAAACAAATTGATATTCATTTACAAGACATAGCTTACACATAATGGATACAACAATAATACTCATATGTACCTTAATGTTCAGATCTCATCAGCTGGTCATGATAAATGTTGTATTTTCTATAATTTACCAATTGTTTCCATCTTTCATCAAAGATATGATCTTGGTTTCCGATTCTCATGTATTTTCTCCAAATTGGTAATACCTGCGTCAATATAATGTGCTCTGTATGCAAAGTGCAGCATATCCAGATGGATGTGGACATCCAGGAGCTACATGATGGTGGAGTTTATATCACAATACTTAAAAGACATATGAATATTATTTTGGGTCATGACGCGGGCAAGTGTGATGTAGTCTCTGGTAGCTTGTGTCCAGGTGCTGCCCTGTCAAACTGTCGTGATGCATTGAAGGTCGCCTTGTTCTGCGCAGCGTTCAGGGCCCTGTCAGGAGCCTGCAGGGCGGCCAACTGTAGCGTGAAGAAGAGAGTGGGGGAGGGAATGAGAGGGACGGTAAAATAAGGAAGGAAAGCGGAGATTTAGAGGCAGGAAAAGCAATTAAAAGGCATAGTGGTAGTTTACAAGGAAATCGGTTGCTATGTATATAAAATCAATCCTTATGCGGTAATGATCACATTGTTATGCAGTCCCTGTCCAATTATTTGGACAAATTGTATTTCTATGCTTTGTTCTTAAAACATAAAGCCAATAAATCCCCTTAATCATTGTAATTTAGAGCGATATAAGAGAGGAATAGTGGAGCGCGGAGGCACAGAGAGGAGGAGGAAGGGACTGCTAGCACGCGACAGGGAACCATATTTACCATGGCAACCATCGCCGGACCTTTTCCCTGTTGTTGTACTAATCTCATCCCCTCCCCTCACTGCTTCAAACAGCAGTGTGTGCATTACACACTCTCTCACACACACTCACACACAAGAGACCTCACTTCAACCCTGCCTTATCACCGTGACTGTTTACTACAATAGTGTTTATTCTGATTTAAGATGTTTATGTGATAGGTTAATAGAATATTTGATTTCACATTCCCGCTGATAAACATGGCCGTTTAAATGACTGAAGATGTCTGCTCCACACTGTGCCACATCATTAACCCTAAACTCTATCTTTTCTGTCCTTTTCTGTTTGTTCATCAGTACTTTCCCACTTCCCCTCCTCTATCTGTCTCACACTACAGCCAAATGGATTCTACTGAGGATTCAGATATTTGCTGAAACCTGCTCACAAACCATTCATTTCAGTTTTTTAAACAGGCAAGGTCATTTCCCAAAAGTGCCGGGCACTCAAACATTACATAAAAGAGAGAAAATAGTGCACTTATTGGGGACGATTCTAAGCTGTGGATGAATGCACATTTGGTGCTCTGGTGCGTATTTACAGCAGCAGGACGGTGGGAGTGCCTCCACATGTCGCAAACTGTAACTGCATGGCTCATTGATGCGTTCCAATGTTTTGTGAACAGCAAGGAAGTTCTGTGGTGCAGAGGAATAGGATCAAGTATTTAGCTACTGGCTATGAGGATTGTTTTTTGTTTTTGGTCTTAAAATGATATTTCTTGTCAATAAGTGAAACATAAAACAGCAGAGCCTCCCTTTTTAAAGAATAATTCATCTGAAATTGGAATACTCCACATGAGGCTGAATCAATACGATCGTCATCTTTCCATAACTCTCATAATTTAAGATGTCTTGGTTCACAGCGCCCATGTCGGAATGATTCATGGTAGGTTCATCTAATTCAGCTCGAGAATTAAAATACTCATTCTTCTTATCTTGAAAGCCCACGTATAACTTGAGAACATGTTGAATTCTTCTTTAAAAACGGTTAAACTAAACATTTGACTCACTGGGATAGATGTGGCTCTTTTGTGATGAATATTTTATAATGTTTTCACTTCCAGATAATGTTCTCCCACCCAGCTCGGAATATATTTGCGCAATTACATTTCAAATATGACTTTCCTCAGGGGGATGTTATACATCTCATATTCATGGTAACTCTCAGCGTCTATGATGCCCCTTTATGAGTAAAACAAAGGCGGTTCTTTGATGAAGGTTTGTGTGTTTTTAGGAACAGAATAACAATCATTTCAGTAACTCCGGCTCTGTCTCAAATTAAGCAGTGACTCATTACTGTAATCCTGCTGCAGGTGTTGTTATGCGGCTCCACCTGGTTACCCAGAGTTCAGGCTGTGGTCGCCGTGGTTATGAGTGAGGAGCTGCTCTCTGATTGGTCGACTGTCTTTGGTTCTAACAGATGATAGGAGAACAACAAGCAGCAGCACCAATAACGTGTGTGTGTGTGTGTGTGTGTGTGTGTGTGTGTGTGTGTGTGTGTGTGTGTGTGTGTGTGTGTGTGTGTGTGTGTGTGTGTGTGTGTGTGTGTGTGTGTGTGTGTGTGTGTGTGTTCTCTTATCTTCTTGACATAGTTGTGATAAGGGCAAGCTTTTTTCTTTTGTTGTGCTATTTGTACTTTACACGAGTTTGCAATTGTGTGCAAACTTTATAGTGCTTTACATATAAATACATTTAATCAACATCTATTAGATTTCATGTCCTTAAGATAAAAGTTCATGACCACATAAGTAATCGTTTAATCCAAAACATAAAAATGTTGTTGGTTGTAGCATCTTAAATGTGGAGATTTACTTCTTTCCCTGAACTGAATGAACGGACAAAACAGGCAATTAAAAGTGTCTCCTTAGACTAACTGTAATTCATGAATGATTCAGCTCAGGTGGGAACAGTCTATATAAAGCAATCTTAGAGGAAATCCAAGAGAGCCTTAAGATGTTTTGAGAAATAGGAAATAGCAGAGGAATGAACGAGTGGATTTTGATAGAAAAAGTAGAGAGATAATGTGAATTTGTAACACTTTATAGTGGATTGAATGTAGTTAAAGAGAAGAAAAACAGGTGACTAAGTCTTAGCCGATTCTGTCAAAACAGAAAGAGGACGGGTGACGAATGTCCTATTTGCTGCCTTGTTAAGGAGACATATCGAGTCTGTGTGTCCCTGTAGGGCTGCATCTCAACGGGTTACACCACCACCTCCTACTGTGTCTGTCGCAGATCACAGTGGTGCAACATGTTGGCCAGAGGCAGACTCTGAGCCATCCATCCACCCACTGCAAACACACTGGGAGGCACATGCAGAAATAAGAGTCAACTGCAGTTCGTTTGCTCTTTTTTGACTGAAATCGATGATGAAGAATCACTTTCACAGCAGACAGACTTTATATCAGTTTAGAAGCTGTAATAAGTTTATATCCCTTTTAGATTAGAAAGTGTACACAGAATAAACCGACAAGCTGGATGGTGTGATCGAGTCCTGAGAGTTTTCATTAACTCCTGCTTGCTCTGATCTCTCTCTGACTCCCTTTGTTCCTCCTGACTGGCCCGATCTGCAGATGAGTCATAAGTCTCAGCCTCAGAAGAGACGCAGCAGGGGGGGGGATGAGTGAAATTGTTTGATTTGTAACACCAGCTACCTTTTGTTCAACTACGGCAGCTCCCAGCCACGCTGTTCGCCATAATGATGATCCAGCAATTTCCACCCACTTATCACATTTCTTTTAAATTAGTCAACAAATGAAAACAAAAACAAACGTTCTGTAGCTAAATAAGCGTACATTTGATAGTAAGAAAAACGTTGCTTGTATTTACCCTAGAGCAGCGGTTTTCAAAGTGTGAGGCGCGCCTCCCCTGGGGGGCGCCAGAGAGCTTCAGGGGAGGCGCAGCGTGAGACACAAAAGAACGAGAAAAAGACGAGTAAAGTGACACTTGCCCACTTGTGGCTGTCTGTGGAGACCGAGTTCCCCCACCTCGCCAAAAAGGCTGTAAAAGTGCTCATTCCCTTCACCTCCACCTACCTGTGTGAGTGCAGGTTTTCCGCATCGAGTTTGATCAAAAGCAAGTAGGCCTACCGGGTAAAGGCTGCAGCCAGAGTATGATCTGCGTTTATTCTTGTGTGCATCAAAGACGCAGACTCATTGTTCGCACTAAAGTAGGGGTGAGTGTAATAAGGAGGCAGAGTTGACGTTCAGTGTGTTGCCGGGAGCATATAAGGATTTATCCACCATGTTGAAAATGTTAAAAAAATAATGTCTTGTAGAACAC
>NW_011369951.1:5058643-5123792 GCF_000735185.1 Notothenia coriiceps
TTTGGCTTAGACCCCGGCCCCACGAGGACGCATACGGTAAAACGCATACGCAAACGCAAAAAAGTCTTCCGTTCACACGCATTCGATTCATTAATGTGTCCGTTCACACTAGACCGCTGGAAATGCTGGAAACGATGTAGTACATATGCCAGGCCTGTAAGTGGCGCTGCTGCCGCCCAAAATACACCAAAAGCAGCGAAGAAGACCCCGGAGCCATGGTTGCCATGGGTTGCCCTTCTGTTTATTCTCCGCGGTGGACGGCGTGTTCTCCTGCTGTATCTCTCAGGTAGTCCACCAGCCAGATGAAAAACACCCACCTCTCCGCCTCTTCCAAGGAACGAGGGGACCGTGTGGCAGTTTCCGTAAAAAAATTCCGCCGGTCAACATGTCCGTTAAAGTTTAAATCTTCCGTACAAAATTAGGAAAGTGCCGGTCAGAGGTCTTCTTTGTTATTTATTGAGCTTTAAAACAAATTGATAACGACTCTGTTCTCTGTATAATAATATAATAATATTTAATAAACGGTGACTGCCTCTCTTTTCCTCCCCCTCTTCTGACAGCCCAGCAGCAGCAGGAGACGTGGGGAGAGGGAGGCGGGCTCTTTCATCGTTATCAGAAAATGATCATATAGGGCACACACGGAGCCGTTGGACCCCCAGAGCGTTGCGTATGCTGGTCTACCCACCTTGGGACCCGTTACCGTAGTCGTTTATTCCCCCCCCCCCACACACACACAGAGCGGAGCAAGGCAACGAAACTTAAAATAATAAGCAGCATTTTACGGCGCGCTATGCATGGGGCCGCCTTGTGGGGTTTCCCGACATGTCGTTTCAGTAAATTAAAGGGTGTTTCATGTTGTCGTTGCTGTGGGACTTCTTAATACCTTGGAAAATGCCGTTTAATACTTTTTAATACTTTTTAAAAGCCTTAATTTTCGCTGAATTGATTTATCAACTTTTAATACTTTTTAAGACCCCGCGGACACCCTGGATCCGTTGCAGCCCTTTTTTTAAGAGATTTGGGTATGGAGGAAAATAGAGAGGGTTGTGTTTTCTGACACTTGGTGAGTTCCCTGGAACACCGGGGACACATATTCATGTATAAAAGACGTACAAAAGTGCATTTTGCATGATAGGTCACCTTTAACAGAATCAATGTATGCATTTTATTGCATGAAATCTCAAGTCTAACTTTAAAACTCTTAAGTACAACCTAATCGAAAACCCCTCCTTACCAAAGTTCATTTCCCAGTGTGAATAATGTGAGGAATTCAGCAGCTGATTGACACCTCTAAGTGTTACGTGGTGGACCGTGAACTCCAGCCCCTAAGAATAGCAGCAGCACCACCACTGATCCAGGTTTGGTTTATTGAAGGGGGATCCCTAAAAAGGGCATCCCTTCCCAGGCCCCGGTCACCGTATCTGAACCCACCTATGATTTCTGCCACCGAAGCCACCGGTTATTCCTGGCTCTAACTATGTGACCCACATTTTACTGTAAGGGGACAAGCAGCTCTCCCTCATGTTCATCCAGAACTAGCTGCCTAAAATAGGGGAGGTTACCGGGGTCAATCTCCCGCTGACACACTATAGCCCAGAGATCAGAAATAGAAAGGGGCTCTGAGGAGTGACTGACTACTGCTGCTACTGTAAGGCGACACAAATTAAACCCATCCTCACAGGAACAGCTGTAGGGTTGGAGAGAATAGGGATAAAGGGAAGGGGGTCAGTATGTTGGACGTGTGTTGAGTGTGTACACAGTAGTAGAGCTTATATCGGCAGGTGTTTAAGGCTTTAAGCTTTTCAAGTTTTTCTTACATAAATCAAGGGTCTATTAGACAGCCGGCCATGTGCAATGAGAAGAAAACAGTTTGCAATAATTGTTTCATTAAATATTATTCTGTTGAATCCTTTTCTTTATTTATTTGAATGTTAGAAAATTGAAAAGATGCCACATCAAAGGCTTAAGGGACATTTTTAAATGTTTGGTCTGATGAAAAACTAACCCCTAAGGTTGTCAAGTTAATTATTGGATAAAAAGCCACAAACCCTCACAATTGAGAAGCGGAGAAAAGGAATAGCTGGCATATTTTATGTTTTCAAATAAACAATAGATTTCTTCAATACATTATTGTTTGCGTTTATTTCATTCAACAATCAGACTAATATTTGTACCCAGTATCTATGTGGAATAGACCTGATGGTATTGTAGTTAAATCTAAAAGGTAAAAGAATAAGTATATCAACAGTAAGTGAGACAGCATACAAGATTAATTTCAATTATATTCTTTAATCAGCAAGGATTCGCTCATAATAATCCCTCAGGCTAAGATTTTACTTAATTTCTCAACTCCTCTTCCAAACTACCGATTGTCTTTTTGCAATGGGATTGATTTTGCAGGTTCCCGCTTAAAGTTCAGAGATATTTGTTTCCCTGCCACGGTGGTGACTAACCCTTAAAAAAATAAACATGCAGCACTGAGGACACAGAGTCGGGCCAGCAGGAGCAGGCTGCTCTGTCTGGATGTGCCGTTTATCTGCTGTGTAATTACAGCCACAACCACTAATACCCATTGTCAAAAAAGACACACATCCACTACAGCAAAGTGCATCAGCCGCCCCTGAAAGGTTGCCAACTATTATAATTTGGGACTAGAAACCACTAAGATTTTCTTTTTCTAAACACCTCACTGAGTTGTCGCTTATGTTGGACAAGATCTTTAAGGAGTTCTTCCCGACAGTACTCCACAACACTAGTTTAAACTTAATTCGGTATGAAAGCATCAACTCATATACAACATTATCACATTGCTGGAGATCAATAGTATCATGATATTTGATTTTGTTATGATCACCTATCTCAAGTGTGTCCTGCAGACATGAGATGGATATTGATGCCTATTGTCCATTCACTTTAAGGCAGAGACTCCCTATCACAAGTCCTGGCCAGGCTGGCTCAAAGTTGATAGATGCACAACAATCAGAGGATAACAACATAACTATTGGACTTTAGGCTTCTTTAACACTGCTCAAACAAATGTGTATAAAACAAAAATCAAGAAAGTACAAATGAGAATCTAAAATGAGCTTAGGAGATTGTTAGCCGTCAATCAGCAAATATTAAAATAGTCGAGTGGTTTTAGTCCCTAACAGACACCACCCACATGTCATCAGTGTTTCCTCTACAATGCACATCTACCAACCTGTGAGTCAACACTTCTCAAACAAACAAAAACACCCACCTGCGTGTCTTTAGTTGCAATCTCCCCTGGAGTCGGCCAGTTGGTGGCGTCGCCAAAGTCTCCAACCTGATGAACAAAGACACAAACAAAGCTGTATTAGCAGGCGTGTCACAGGTAACCTGAGATGTTAGCTCAGGTTAATGAAGAGAGGTGACTCTGTCCAAGACCTTCAGAGCGGATATACAGGGTCAAAATTCATCTTTACCGCATATTTCTCTTTTGTTTCTGTAACACTGCACCTTTTTCAAGTGTGTCATAAAACTGTGTGGTGAAGGCGGAGTTTAAGACCCTGAAATACAACAGCAGCGAGTCTTGCAATCAAGGTAGGAAGTTGTGAATGAAAAACTTTGTGGAGACTTTATTTGCTTCATCTGCCGGGCCATTTGCATTCCAGGAAGTGGGGAGGGGCGTTAATACACAGCTTGAAGCCTGACAGATAAATACCATGACTGTTTGAACATACCTTCAGTGAGCTGTGATAAAGCTCTAAGCTAATGAAAATGTTCCGTTTGAGGTTGTATTGTGTCTTTACAACATATATACTTAAAACAGATATGGTGTTATATTAACATAGTCTTTTAATTCTCACAAGACCTCTAATCCTATAGCCGTCTTGATGACTCGCAAAAGATTAACCTGGGAGTTTCTAACACTCAATGAAGCATTACTGAATGTTTAGAGTAGAATGTCTAAACCGTTTATATCCACCAGTACACACATGCATCCACAGTACACACACAGAATATTACCTTTCCTCCGCGTCTGGCTTTGGGTGGATTCCCTGCTCTCACCACCTTGGCCGGCCCAGTAGACTCTGTGAAAACACAACGATGGTCACATTACAACCAGCTCTGCATACAGGAACACATGAGCATCTGGCAACAGAAATGATAGGAGAGGGAAACAGGAAAAGAACAAGAGATACTAGTTTTCTTGTCACACGTCAAAATAAATCAATAGCCTTTCTTTGGGTGTTTACCCAGATATTTTTTGCATTGCCAACTCTTGTACCAGCTTTTACGTTTCTTACCGTTTTAATTAACTAGATCCCTGTTAGCGACGTAGCATTTACTAATCTTCTCAGGCTAAATACAAAACCTTAATACAACAAATAATGCAAGGTCCAAACAGTTGGAAGAAAACACACAGACAACGAACAACACAGCACATTGAAGTACCCAACTCAAGCTGAAAAGAAGATTGATCAGATCTGGGCGTACCTGGACACGACTCTTCAAAAAGACATACCAGAAGACGAGCTAGGCTCACTTTATCGTGCCAATCTGTCTTGTGGCCTGAAGTCAGAGATCTTGCCTCTAGCTGTTTTTGGCTGCAGTTTCACCACAGTCCGACTACGAGGGAGTGAAAGCAGCTCACAGCGAGAGCAAGAGAGCAAATCTCAGTAAGCCTCCTTAAGGACGATCATGTCAAGGGAAGGAGAGCGAGAAGGAGAGCGAGAGAGGAGAGCGAGAGAGGAATGAAGGCCTTTGGCGGACTACTAACTATCACTAACAACACTGAGAGCAGAACCACGGTTTCATTACAAACATGTGTATGTATTCAGGAGCCCAGGATAACATCTGTGTAGCAAAACAGGAACCTATGGGACTGAACAATAAACCAGTGTATTGATTAATAAATATGAAACACTGAACTTAGATACTTCTTTAAATAATTTCAATTTGTGTTGAAACAGAAAAACCTTCAGAATAAATGAGAATTTAACTGAGAATAGTTTTATTTTCTCCATTGCTTGATCCATCGTTGTCAATAAAACCCTAATGGAAACCCTTTCTCTCGGTCTGTAGAATCTTCTTATGTCTTTTTCTTCCTGAATAATAATACAAAAGTTAAAACTATTCAGTTTACCATCATGTCAGACACAGACAATAATGCACTGTGACATCTGGGGAACTAAAACCAAGTAATAATTAAAAGTAATGCTTAATAATGTACTTGCAGTAGAATCAAATTTGATTGGTTCGGGCCCTGCATACAACAAAGTTCAACCTATAACGCAGGAAATGAGTAAACGAATGAAATTAAAATATCCTGCACTGATGTATCTGGGAATGCATCATTATATTCATTGAAATAGAGATAACTGTTGCAGGTTTTCATGATACACAGAATAGTTTAGATCTAGAGGGAACAATGATAGCTTACACTAATGAAATGTTACGTATGAGCCGTGTGATATGCAGAGTTCAAATTGTTCCAGCGACTATTTTTGTGTTTGCACAAGACACAGAACTTTCTTTATATATGTTTGCTGCAGTGTGTTCACGTGTCAGAGTTTCTTCATCATTGGGTTATAACAATTCTCCCCATTCCTGAGAGAAGAAGGTTTATCAATAACAAAAGGCCTGGACAGGAGATACTGACAGAGAACCTGAATGTCTTGATTGGCTTTGACAAGTACTTCTCTAAAGGAAGCAAAACCAGCGTATTGTTAACTCAACACATGAGGACTGTAGTCAGAAATGTTCTGTGGTTTAAGAGTTAAAGGTCCAGTGAAATCCTGGGGCCAGTGAGGGAGGCCTACTCTCTTCTGCAGAGAGCATGACTGTACAACCACACAGAGCTATGTTAGGCTGAAAGAAACACTTAACTGTACAGAAGCACAGGGAAATAAGGCTCTCAAAAGGTTTTTAACATCCGCACAGAGCTGCACTAAACAAAATTTAGGTTGAATAATTTCTGCTCATTAATCTGGGTTTTTATTAGATTTATTTTATTCCTTTTTCTAAATATTGGCTGTATATTTGCTTTTACTCAAGCTTGATGAAACCGAGTCTAATGACTTTCGAGTACAACAATAATATGAAATGCTTACAAAATGTTACCTCCCTGCATAAAAGCAGTATAGCAGCGACTTCATTTATATCTGCTGTCTATTGTTAAATTTAGCTACAGTTTTCAGCGCTATACCACTATATTGTAAATCTATGCCCATACGTAAGCAACAACATATACAGAAGCCCAGCAGGTCAAATTATGTCAGATGAGGAGTGGGTTACACAACGTCTGGTAAACACACTTTCTACATTTCTACGATGAGTTATCTCCCGTAAGGCAATTTATCAGACTTTTGAGAAAAAATGTGACGCATGTCATTTACCGAAATTACCTTACTTGACGGAAGAGCGTCGTGTAGGGAAACACTAGGAATAAGTGGAATAAGTGTGCAAAATATTTTCAAACCACCAATCACGATCATTCTTGATCAGATCACAGCAGGCCCCGCCCCGCTAGTTTGCAGACCATCAAAACACGGTAAAAAATGAGCGAGGCACAGGAGGACAATACCTTCACCCGGTTAAATATAGTTTAAAAAAAACGCAATATATATCACAGGGGGGGGAAATCGCGATGTCGGTTTTTTTTCAATATCGTGCAGCCCTACTTTGTGTAGCTCAACTTCTTTATGATAAGAAGTTACAATTGCTAAATTCTAATTATGGCTGGCGATATCACGTATCACCAACATCCAGACTCAAATCAATGATCACCATCAACAAATCTAAGACTTTCTCAATCGGACTCAAAACAGAATCAGGATCCTGTTTTCTAATGGTGGATCAAGTCTAAGGCATAAATGTCTTCTTGTGTTTTATGAGCAGTAACCCTGGGGCATTAGCCGACCCCTGAACCTCCAGCCACAACTAGGGTTTAGACATTTTTCTGTTCATGTGACCATTTCATCAGTTGAATTTAGATAAACCATTAAACCACTTGGGTTAGTATCAGCTACGACAAATGTATTAGTTAGGGCTAAATACAGTAATTATCTAGATATTCATTTATTAGCTCTTGTGTAACCAGGTCTCAACAAACAAGACAGAATAAATAACTTCCGCGCCAGAGGTAAATATATGATTACTCAAATAGTACTATAAGTATTATGACTTACACTGGCCTGTGACCAACCAGTATTACATTAAAAAGCTGATCAGGCATGTGTCCAGCAACTCATAACCCTCTTGAAAAGGGAGTTAGTAACACAGTGCAAATATAAAGCAATGTCTGGGTCACGTAAACAGATAGTTAATAGAAAAACTAATTGAAAAAGCTTTTGCCTGTGCAAAAACTCTGTCTCTAAGTTAGGTTGAGGGATAAGCACAAATTCCTCAAGTATTTATCCGCACTTATCTGCTTAGTTTCAACAGAAAGTGTGAACAACAGTAGTCTGAGCGTCTCTAACATCACACTGATGCTGCTTAGAGAGCATGACAGAGCATGTTTTATAGGCAAACACACACACTGTGTGGCAGACTTACAGTGTGACCATCAGATATTACCTCAGATTTCTTCTGAGACCTTTCTTTGACAGTGGCTGACTTGGCAGAGGACTATACCATGTGATGTATTACCTTCACATAAAGTGTTTAACTCATTTCAATGTAACTATAATTTTATATTAGACAAGCATTTAAAGTCTGAATATCCCCTTTCAAGAAAACCCCCTGAATTGTAGGTATTATGTGTTAAAAGTGATCAAAATACAAAGTTGCAGCCTGTCTGTATTAGATAACATTTTAGAGTCTAAATATTTGTTATTGTCATTAAAGCTGTTAACATAACATCAAATGTGCTATAGTTGCTTTAAAACCACTTCTTGAACTAACAGAACACGACAGACCATGAGCCATGCATTGAAAGTGACTCGGGACTCTAAATTGAGTCTTTCACCACGATTCCCCCCTACTGAGGGCAAGTATGCCTCTGCTCAGTGCATCAGATAGTATCAGACAGAGGTGTGGACTCGAGTCACATGACTTGGACTCGAGTCACCAATTTGATGACTTGCAACTCGACTTGACAAAATCACATAACACTTGCGACTCGAATTGGACTTGAACACCAATGACTCGGAAATTGACTTGGATTTGAGCCTTCTGACATTAGGTGACTTGATAATTTAATTCAGAGGTCTCCAACACGCTGATCACGAGATGCCGCTAGAAGAGCAGACTCCAGTCGGGGAGAGCAGAATCTTCAGCCGCTCCTACTCTTGCTGAGAATCCATGCTGGCAGGGGCGGGTCTTTATTTAGCTGGGCCACCATGCGGCCAATCATATGCGAGGACACACTAGGATCATACCATTATGTGAAAGAAGGGTGGGGGGCACAGCAGGTGTAGTGGTACAGGCCAGCTGCACAGAGCGACGGGGAGACGGATATAAATGCAAGCGCGTCGGAAAAAGTCAAGAAATTTGCGAAAACCGAAAAAAGAAGCAGCATCTGGCTGCATTTGAATGATGCAGGATTTGTACAATGAAAATAACCTTCAGAGCAGGTTTTCTCTTTGGTAACCACTCAGGATTTATTGTCAGAGGAGGGAGAAGTTCAGATCTGAAGAAGAAGAAGAAGAAGAAGAAGAAGAAGAAGAAGAAGAAGAAGAAGAAGAAGAAGAAGAAGAAGATAGTTGAAATCAAATAAATTATTTGATTTCAACTATCTTCTTCTTCTTCTTCTTCTTCTTCTTCTTCTTCTTCTTCTTCTTCTTCTTCTTCTTCTTCTTCTTCAGATCTGAACTTCTNGCAGAGGGGCTGAAGGCTCTTGACCCCATGGTGGTCAGGCGGGCAGAAGGTACAGTGAGTTGGAAGGCAGGATAGAAACTGCTCATAATGCCATCATCCAAATGTAAGCACGTTTTGGAAATGTGAGTGCCCGATTGTAATTCTCTGATTCATCCCGTTCCCTGAGATGAGACACAGATTGGTAAACAACACCTTGAGGGAATCTGACCTCTGCAGGAGTGGGAAGAAGAAGAAGAAGAAGAAGAAGAAGAAGAAGAAGAAGAAGAAGAAGAAGAAGAAGAAGAAGAAGAAGAAGAAGAAGAAGGCTTGATAGATCAACTGCCTACCTATAAAATGTCTGATAGCGGTGCAGAAGGCTATAAAGCAGAGTCATCTCAGGAAACATTGGTGCTCCTCTTTCTGTAAATCTCTCACCTCTTGACACAAACAAGCACCCTGACTTATGGATAAGACCCTCAGGGGAGGCAAATACATCAAAGAGAGTGGAGACGGGGGGCTTTCAATATGTTGGTCTGATGCTATTTCATCTTGAACGGCAACACCTGCACTCTGACTAATACACGTGTGTGACGCAGGTCTACTGAACGCATATGTTCATGAGAGTGCTGCTATAGGTTAGCCCATTGCAAAGGGGGTTTACAAAAACAGCACTGTCTTGGTTCCTCTTTGTATTTTAAGTTATGATGTTTAAACAACCATCACAGCGGTTAATGTCGTTATTGGGTAAATCATCTTGTTGTTTACACAGCCTCTATGTATATACTGAAGTAAGTACGCCTTTGAAGGTTGACTGTAAAGTGGTAAAACTATATTGCCCAGAGGTAATCACGACGGTTAAGTTGTTCTGCTTCTGATGCACCTGTTCTTCTTCAGGTGTGTAGATACATGGTTCCAGGTCATTGGGGCCGTCACTGTTCCCACAAACACATCCTAGCTTCTCCATAGAAATACGCAGAACCAAACTACATTCATAATTACCACATTTCATTTTCTCTCCACATCCACACCAAGTCTCTCGCCCACACAGCTCTCACCCTCTGTGCTGCTTTCTGTTTGTTCTTGTGGGTGAAATCTTGTCAAAAATCTGACTTATGTGAATATTGGGATTTTACTGTTTTCACAGTGGCGTGGGGTGATTTGAGGTCTTTTATTTATCTATTTTAAAGTCTTTCAATCCTAATTTAGAATAAAATGACTGTTATGTCTTTAACTTGCATGTATGAACTAAGTGCCTTTGATGACTGTAGCATGTTGGAGGTCTGGAGAAGAATGGTATGGTCAGCTGAGCTCCAGCAATTCATTTAGTTATGATAAGATCAGAAAAGAGTCATTCAAATCGACACATGTGACCACAGTCAATGATTGCCTCCATTGCCTTCAGCTCCGGTTGGGAGGAGGCTGTGATGCCAGGCGTGGTGACGTGTGCTGCTGAGCCATTCAGAGTTACCACCAACATGGGCTGAACCTGCGTCACAGTGTTGGTTTAAAAAGGAGTATAAACCATTAGCATGAGCCGGCAATAAGCAGAGAGAGCAGTTTGTAATGCATTTCAATGGCTGAACTCTGTAAGCTCAAGTGTAAGACAATCTGAAAATACACACACATACGCGCGGATGTCACTTTGCACCGTGACACACACCAGATGGGATCTTTAGCCCGAGGTATCATTCTTCCTCTCTGTGACCCATCAGGATACAGCCAATGACTGTGATGGATGTGGTGTGTGTGTTTGATCTGCACACAGCGGGAGCACAAAATGGTTAGTTTCTATTAACCTTTATTTAACCAAGCAGCCTCTGAGGATTAAATAGAAACCTGGCAAGAGGCATTTCATTCTAAAATAACAAACAGCAGGAGAGCTGCCAATGGCTTGGTTAGGAAATGAGGTCTTTAACCAGAGCTGCCTTAAAGACACCACAGAAAAGACCCTTCTGGAAATGTGTTATACACCCAACGGAGAGCTGGGTGAGTTCTTTAAAATCGTCGTCAGGAATAAAAAGAACAAGAAAGAAATCTGAGTCATATTTACTGAGATATGAGATAGTGATTCAACTCCATGTTCACAGGCGAAATAACTCAGGAGGCCCCCATTCCGCTCCCTTTGAAGATACTATCCTTTGTTCTTGTAGCTGTTTGCTATGAAACACTGAAATAGTAGCAGAAAATATGAGATGTTCCTCAAGATCACAGACAGTGAGTAATTGTTATCTTGTACCCAATGTGGTGCCAACTAAAATCTGTCTGCTGGAGGAGCTTTACAACTCTGTGATGTGGGCCAAAAGGAGTGTAGATTACAATGGACATGGACAATGTGATATCTTTGCAAAAATACCAAAACGTATACAGATATTATGGACCCTGCAGGGATTTACAAGTTCCATTGGGTAGTATTGCAGAAAACATATTAAGAGCTCATAAATATTGCATAGTAAATACATTAGATCTTGTTCTCAATAGCAGAGGAAATGTCACAGTTTGATAGAGTATCTGGACCTGAAGTGTAAAATCAGAACTACACGGCATTTAGCGAAGGGTTTGTTACTCGAGAAGGCTGCATAGCAGAAATATAAATCTTTAAATGCAATATAACCCAATACTATACTACACTGTGCAGAATTACGATGCAATGTAAAAACAGAACACGGGAATTAAGATATTTGAAGAGTAAGACAAATGAGATTTAAAACAAACATGGTATGCCATATTCATTTCATACAGTGTCATTTGAACGGCTCAGACAGTATGTGTTGGCCTCTTGCCTTGGCACACAAGACAAGTGAAGAAAGGCCTACCATAGCAGCAACACGCTCACTGTATAAAGGCCCCCTCAATAGAGGATTTAAGGAGATAAACAAAAACATTTAGGTAATCAGCGCATTTGCAGATTCTACCTACTCTCCATTCTGAACTTCTTTCTGGTTTGCGTCATTGGAAGTCACAAGCTCCTGTGGTTTTCTATACATCGATAACAGCTTGCAGGGACATGCTGCTGCACTCACTGCTGTAATAAATCATGCTGAGCTACTTTTACACTGTTCCTTCAACTATCAATTTATGGAATTCTTTGCTTCGTCAGGCAGGTGTAGAGTTACGAAAGAAAGACAGGAAAATAAAACGCTAGTGAGATCATACAACAGGGGAATCTGGAATAGCACAGAACGAAACATGCCATGATATGGTTTGTGTTGTTCTGCTTTTGATATAGAAGACTTTCAAACAACCATTGAAAGGATGGAGGATTCTTTCTGGAACAACATTGTATAACTGACTTCAACAGTCTAGTGTCTTATCAAAGGCATTTGGATTTACAATATGGAGAACCATGTCAGTATCATTCAGCATAAACTTCACCGTTGAGAAATGTATTCAAAACTGCTCTCCTCTCAAACGAGGGATGAAATGCAGGATATGGCGATTATGCAGCAAACAGTGGGCAGTGCTGTGCTCAACATCTGCTCTTACAGGCGGGTTTGCAGTAGGATAATCGGGGTAAGACATTAAGGCATCATTCCCAGATTTACCCCTGTAATAATTATTCCATTAGTTCCAGATGGGAGGCAACCAGAGTAAATGGAGCCCAGAATATGTGCAGTGCTGCAATGCTCTGCTGCTCTTGCACGATAGATCCATCATGCTGATCCTCGACGTGTCATTTCCTGAGGGCTGGGGAACACAGCAGCAACAAGGGGGATCTCTATGAAAGGGAGACGACACGCCGAAGCATCATCACCTCTCTATCAAGTGAACACACTCGACCGCACATACGCACACACACACACTGCAAAACCTGCGCACTGTGCACACGTCTTTTGACAGCTGAACAGAGTATGCATGTCCGTCCACGACCAGGTCTCCTTTAATGACCACATTTAAAACATGTTGCACATATCAAACCTGAGGCATTTACAACTACTACAACACCCCGATAAAACAATACGTGAGTGTG
The DNA here is from genome assembly GCF_000735185.1 of Notothenia coriiceps. NCBI lineage: Eukaryota > Metazoa > Chordata > Actinopteri > Perciformes > Nototheniidae > Notothenia > Notothenia coriiceps. The sequence continues at coordinate 5,071,374 of NW_011369951.1, forward strand.
TTCGTAACCGCCCGGGCAAAACATTCCCCATGCAGCTTATTCTGAAACAAATCTCCAGCCAAGGCAACTTCCGATTTGCACCACAACTACTCGAAATTCAAAGCTCGTCCAGGCTAACTAGTAGGCTAGCTCTGCCCCCAAACAAAGCTTCCATTGTCTGGAACTTGTAGTCTTAACATTTCCTTTTGGCCCTCACAACTGTGATTAACTTAGGTTCGAAAAACTACAAATCCGAAGCACTTGGAGCATGCGCACTGGCAACCTAATTATCAGGAAGGTTGTAGAATATTTAGTAGTTAATGAATTGTTGCGAATAGCGGCATATTTAAGTTAATATATCTACTCCGTTGAATGGCCGCAGGTCTAAGTGAAGCGTTGAAGCTGTGTGAATGTTTTTAGCCGGGGCTAAGAGTGCCGGCTGAGCCGTAGTAAACAGCCTGTTCTCTGCATTGACTGAAGTTGGTCGGCTGCCTCTCTCTCGCAGCTCCCTGCTCGTCACTTTTCAGCGCTTTTGAATCAACCCAAACTGTTCAGAGAATCCTGAAAAGAGCACACATCTTACCTAATGCTGCTCCGGTGTTTTCTCTCGGCTCCTATTCCGTTAACATTAATCTCCAGACATTTAGGAAAGAGTCGCTGTAGCCGTCGGTCGACTGCCTGTTCACCGAGCGAGACGCTGCCAAGAATGCTCAACCGAAACCACCCGCACACTCACGGCGCATGCGCACCTCCGGCTGGCGCAACCTACGATAGTAACACACAGGGGGCAGCACGCTGCCACCAAAATACTGTAAATACTGTAAAATACTGCACCAATAATAAAACCTTAGTATGAGTATGATATAACAGTTACCTTGCACAACTGTAATGTATATCCTATGTACATATTTTTTCTTCTGTTACTGTAGTTTATGTCTAGTTTCTGTGGCTGTAGGCCTAAGTATATTGGTATTTTATAGAATACTCCAATTCATCCTGAAAATGTTATATTGTGTATTTTTTATCTATTTATCTATATTGTTTTGGATGCTTTACTATACTAGAACATGTCGTCATACCTACTCTTGTGAAGTATATCTACTATTCGATTCAAAGATGGATTCATAAAAAATGATTATTTAATATATTTAAACAATATAGCAACTTATCTAAAAAAAATTAACCGCTTTTAAGACCATTACGTTATACATTGGCCAATAATTCAAACTCTAGCATTAAAAAATAAATATACTTGTCTTCTTCTTTTTTAGTGTTGTTTTCTATTATATTGTTTGTACCTATTATGTTTAATAATGGAAGTCAGGTAAAAGTGAAAACTACATCTGAGGGAAGCGCTTAAAGAAATAATACTAGAGATGCATTTTTTATATCTATAATGGCACATGGTCAAAACATTAGTCAATAGCACAACCTTGTGGTTGCAAAGCAAAATCAGTCCTCTGATATCAGAAGCAGCTTTATTAGCCAAGTGTGTGTAAATTACATACAAATAAATTGTCTTCAATTTAAAATTGCTCTCAATTTACTTACACATAAATAGACATAAACATTCCATAAAAGAACGTGAAAAATAAAAAAAATCTCTAAAAGGTATGTGAAGCAACAATGAAATAATGTATACGAGTCTAACACATTGTATGTGTAACTGACTTTGTAAGTGGCTAGTATTTGATCACATTTTTGTGTTGTTGCACAGAGTCAAATCAATTACTGTCTGCTTCACAACTTTCAAAAACAGGTTTTACCATGATTAACTTAATACGACCATCTTAAGAAACAAATTCCTTGTTGACCTGCTTACATGCTACAATTGGTAAGATCTAAACAAAATAATGCACAAGTTGATATTGCACAAGAATATTAAAGAGACAGCCTGCCAAATGTGGAAGAGTGATTATTACAAATTGCAAATGTATCGCATCTGTAGCCAACACTGCAGCCAGACAGAAAGTCTTCTGATCAGCTGCCTGTTCGGTGTATGTCTTCTGATCTCTGCAGCTCTTCTGGCATTATTTACTGCGATTTCTTCAAACAAACAAAGACAACACATGAACCACTGAACAAAACCACTAAATACTTTGTGTTTCACTCATGAGGCACCAGGGGTCAGTGTAGCATAAGAATGAGTGTATGTCGATTGTATTCTATAATACAATGACATTTTGTCACGTCGTGCCTTTGTTTTAATAAAAACTGGTTCCATACACAATGTGATGTTATTTATTTTTCTAAAGAAACCTAATGTTATTCAATGTCAAGAAGAAATAGGACGTTATTTGTTCTCACGTTATCTCCCCTTAAAAAAAACCTGATAACACATTTTCAAGTTATAGTAATTCTAGTCTTGATAGATACCGGGTAGATATTTAATGTAAGATTAAGTGTCCTTGAGAAACATCCCTGGCATCTATTGGGACAGAAAACAAGAAGCAATCTTTTCCAATAAGTATAAATCCACCTATCAATATATTCCAATTCATTATTAGGCAGACACTTTTAGGTAGGCAACAGGACAAAGCACTGCATTGTAAAATAAGTTAACAAGCTCGTAACTGTCCTTATGATTTTAAATTTCCAATTATTTAATCTATACGAGCTGCCAGAATAATGTAGGTCAGCAGGAGATCCCTCAGAAACTACAGTACCCACAGTGCAACAGCACACCCTCACTCCGCCCTGAACGTGGAGCTGAACCAGTCTAGGAGCTGAATCCAGATCTGCACACACGTGATGGGAGTCATTGCGCGTGCTTCCACCCATCCCTGTGTTTTGTAGATCTGCAGAGTGGAAGCACTTGTTCCCACGTATGTGGACTGCGCCCCGGTGTGTTTGGATGCAAAGTCAGCCCACAGACTGACAGCTCGCTGCTCGAAATGTCACGTCTCTCTGGAATTAAAGCCTGTTTGAATACGATGGACCTCCGGGCAGCCGGATGAGCAGCACAAGCAAGGACTGCCAGGAGTGTTTCATTTTGACGCCAAATTGGGAGACTGACCTGGATGGTGCTTACTTGGATGCATCACACGCCCATGCGACGATATCGGTGTATGTTGCTGCCATCGTTGTCCAGGTTAGGTTACAGTGAGCTAAGCTTTAATTGTTTACGTATTAAAGCTGTTAGCGGGGGAAGACGCAAGTGGGGACTGGATACAACATTTTGCGCAAATAATTGGCCTAAATAAACGTTAAATAGCCTATTATTAAATAATTATTTGTATTATTATGATTGGGCGCTCTATCTATTTATGAAGGAAACATGGAGCATTCATCGCCTTGTTTCATCTCGTCCACCCGGATGAGAGATACTGTAATTGTGCAAGGCTGCATGCAAACCATACTTTCCGCCTTGTTGCCGACGTGTGGTGGTTTCTAAAGAAGTCGTGGACATTTAAATCCTTCGCTATTATTGAATATTACTTTAAAACTACCACGCGTGCTCTTGAGGCAGCAGGATAATGATACATGCTGACATTGCCTCCCTGTCTCCAGTCCAGAAGAGTTTATTTTCCCACCGAGGACTGGTCTCCATCACAAATGTAGCCCAGCAGAGGCAACTGAAGCAGGCCGCTGCACATAGACGGAGGCGGGTTTGTTGTGCTCAGGCTGGATGTTGAACATGGTCTGTACTGAATACCTGCCGCCGGCTTGTTTCTGTAATTCCCCTGCTCTCTTGAAATGGACGGGGCCTTTTTGATAAAATCTATTAATGGACGTTGAACCGGCTCATGGTTGTAGGAATTATCCTGGACCGGCTTTTCGGGATGTAGGGCGAATATCCGCTGATATTTCACAGTAGGATCTACACAGAAGAGGAAACAGCCCGTGTTCATGGAGACGGCCTGGCGGGGGAGGTGCATGTACACTCGGCTGGATGAGAAATAATGAAGACCCCTGCTCAGAGGATTTCACTCGGCTCAAACACAGACTGCTGTTTTTGTTGGCAGCCTAAATATTCCATATTTAATACTGATATTACTCAGCTGTGGTTCTAATACCATCCCTGAGTGTCTCTAGCACTCAGAGTCAAGTAGCTATACCATTGGCTGATATTGACTTCATGAGGTTATGAGGCAACATTTCACAAGTACAAACCACGAGTCCAGCTTTTGTTAAGTCTAGATACAATCTACTTAGTTGTAACAGCAATTTAAGACATCATTATTAACTATGTTACTGTTTTATTAGTTGTAGGCACATATTGAGGGATCAGGACTGATGAGGAGCTGATCTTAACTGATGACCTGCTGTTTGTTAGATAAATACATAATCAAGGCTGCTTTGAAAGTCTGCAGAAGCTTTCCAAGAGACACAATAGTGGAAACAATCAATTACGTTTCTGAGGGGGTTACATTCATGGATCTGCTGAGTGTCAATGTTTGACTTGATGGACATTGTCCCTGTATGAACTTGCCTTTGGGAATACATGCTTACACACCGCATAGCAACAGCACAGCAGCAACGGGTGAGAGGATTTGGCACGGTTTCCACAGCGGGATGTGGCGATGGGGGAGAGCAGTTGCAGCAACCTGATCCTTTGATCCCTGATCCCCCCCACTGGTGGTCTGGGACTCCCTGTCTCTGTCAATGGGCCCTGTATGGATTTTGTCCCTGAGTTGACAGAGGGCAGGCCTACAGCGTCAAACAACAGTCTGGCTGCTATGCATCCATACGGCAGAGCGAGCAGCACAGCAGCCCCCCGGTCCTGCACCAGCTGTGGGGGCTCCTGCTCTCCACCTCCCCCCTGCCTAATCCCTCCTGACCCCCCCTCATCTACTACCTCCTCCTCCTGCTTGCCCCCGAATATGACCCCTCCGCCACCAATGTGTCCGGCCCCGATGGTGCAGGTGGAGAATGGCAGCAGCTGGAATTCCTCCACCTTCTCGTCCTCCCCAGACTCCCACCCTGGGCACCACTGTGCTGCAAACAACCTCTACTGGACTGCAGTGTTCGACTACGAGGCCACAGCAGACGAGGAACTAACCCTGCGGCGGGGAGACCTCCTCGAGGTTCTTTCCAAAGACTCCAAAGTGTCTGGGGATGAGGGTTGGTGGACAGGCAAGATCCAGGACAAGGTGGGTATCTTTCCATGCAACTATGTCACAAGGGGGGGCGCTGCCAACTACCAGCAGCTGACTGCAGGCGGGGTGGGCGACTGCCCCCTGGAGATAGACTTCTCAGAACTGTCCCTGGAGGAGGTGATTGGAGCGGGTGGGTTTGGGAAGGTGTATAAAGGATTATGGCTTCTAGAAGAAGTAGCAGTGAAGGCCGCAAGGCAAGACCCAGACGAGGATATAAGTGTTACAGCAGAGAGTGTGCGGCAGGAGGCCAGGCTGTTCTGGATGCTCCGGCACCCCAACATAATCTCCCTCCGTGGGGTCTGCCTGCGAGAGCCCAACCTGTGCTTGGTGATGGAGTACGCCAGAGGAGGGGCCCTGAACCGAGCACTTGCTGGGAAAAAGATTCCCCCGAGGGTCCTGGTGAACTGGGCGGTCCAGATTGCAACAGGGATGGACTACCTGCACAACCAGGCATTCGTACCAATCATCCATAGAGACCTCAAGTCCAGCAACAGTAAGTACTGCAAACACATGACACTTATAATCACTGAGTTTCATGTAGATGTTCTGGTTAATATCAAATAAAGTGCAAATATTACTAATCCATTAAATGTTTGACAGAAAAATATTTGACAATTCTTTTTGATTACTGTTAGAGACATCTTTGTGCAAAATTGACAGAAAAGGCTGTTTTCAGACTGACTAGATTTCCTGCTGTTCTCAGTTTTAAATAATATTAAACTGAATATCTTTAGGTGTTGTACTGAAAAAAAAAGACATTCAAATACATCTGCTTAGACTTTTAGAAACTGAAATCGACATTTTTTTATAGTCCAAGAAAGTAATCATCAAATGAATCCATAGTACAAATAATCCTAAACTGCAGCCCTATTATCGTTTGACTATGCTTCATGTTGACAATAGGAGTTACTTACAGGTAAGAGAAATGTAAACCTGTTTTCACATGACCAAAGTTTGAGTGACACATTTCAATATTTACACTAAGTACACCTTGCACAACTTATTCTTCCTCACAGTACAATTTTAAAAGGTCAATTTGGCCCTTAAAGGTGCAGTTCACGTGAAATATTTATGAATCTAGATTATTTTTGTGTGAGTTGATCGGTGTTAAAGATAATGTCTGTAAAGATCCCAGACTTCTTGAATATAATGGAACTATGAGGCACTCGGCTTTTGGTGCTCAAAGCGCCAAAAAAACTGCAATTTCTCTTTCCAGAAATCGTGACCCAGTTACTGACGATAATCCAGAGGTATTGTTGTGAGCAGTTTCATGCAGGAACCTTTTTCTTTCTACCCTATAACAGAGCAAAAGGAAGAGTGCATCTACTCAAGGATGAGAGGCTCTCCTGAGCTCACCTGAGCTAGCTAACGTTACAGCGAAGCCGAGTAGGACGGCATTCATGTTTACTTCTTCCTCAGTCACACGCCTCTCGTCCATGAGCAAGCAAATCAAGATCTATGGATCTTCTTGAGTAAACTGGTAATCATTTTTGAGAAAAGACATTGATGCCTTTCGACTGTATCCCTATGGCTGATATCTCCAGCTCAGGGCAAATCTCCAACAAAATAGATTGATAACTACAGGAAGTTAAATAAAAGTCTGATAATGATTATTACATTTTGTATGAGCTTTAGAGCCTGTTAGTGGCAGAGTCATACTAGCTGTTTCTGGTCTATGTGCTTAGCTAAGCTACCGCCTTTAGTCTCCTGGCTGTAGTTTCATATTTTCCTTATGTGAGTGGAATCAATCTTCTAATTTCTCATCATCATCCTTCAATAAATCTTTCACATATGGCAAACATCTATTATTGTTTACAGTACTTGGGACAGGACAGTAAAATCAAATAAAAGTAATACCTTTTATATACTATCAACAAATCAACTATTAAAATTGTGATATATTGCTCTATTGATTATAAATCACACTGTATGTTGTCGCATCGTTTAGCTTCTATAGTTGGGTTGTGTTAATCCACATGGGCAAATAAGTTTTCATTTACAAATGTACAAACATTGAGCCTTCTCATAATCAGTTCATGGCATTAAAAAAATGATATTATAATGTTGCATTCGTTTTTCATAACATTTAGGGGTCTTTTTGGGTAGAGAGGAGAAACTTAAATTGAACACAGTGGGGAGGCCTAAGTCCTGGAGAGCTGGTCTACTTCTGCCATATTTTCCCTATCATCTCTCTGCACCTCCTCTTGCTCTTCTTCCTTTTCCTCCTCTTCCCTCCCCTCCTCAAGAAGAGCAGTTCTGCTCTGCAACTCACTGAGCTATTTTTGGTCCTTTGTGCTACTTGCTGTTTAAAGACGCAGTTGTTGGTGCATCAAAGAAATAACACGCAGCGAGCATCTAAGTGCATTTCATGCGTGTGTGTGTGTATACGTGCCGGTCAGACAGTGTGTGTTCATCCCATGTGATGGGAGAGGGAGCGTACAAATATGGGTGGGGTGCGAAGGATGCTCACTAAAGGGCCCTTTTTAAAGCAGGAGACAGGCAGAAAGTAAGTGAAGCTTAAAAACACTCGCTGCTGATCTGCCCAAAATGTTTCCTAATCTTCAATCCCTCACTCTCCTTGAGTCTCACTCTGAAACATGTGCACCCTGCTCCCATCTCTTTACTTTCCCTGACTGCTCCTCGTGTGGCTCAGTAACAGTAACGATGGGGGATCAGATGCGTATTGGACAGCAGAGCCTTCGCAACAACACCATAACTCTGCCTTTCCATGGTGACATGGCACTGCTTCTGTGTCACTGAGTCATGCTGCTGCTAGCTGCTGTCAGATGCTGCACAAAATGTCAGAGCCCCAATTTAGAGTTCTGTCTGTGTGAAAATAGCAACTGAATGAATGTCTCATGGACCCTGTTTTCTACCCTGAATGTTGACTGGAAATGTGTGGGTGCTAATCGTTAACTACGTGATTAGACTGTGACTCACACTCGTACTGAGGGATCTTTGCATTAGCATGCCGATGCCCAGGAGGGTGAAGCATTGAAGGAGAGTGAAAGAGACTGAGGATAACAGGGTGGAAAAGATAATATCGTGGAGGGAAATTAAGCTCGGGGACCAGAGAGAGCGGAGAGAGGCGAGAGAGGACAGTGATGGGAAAGAACAAGAGAAGGGGAGCGTGGGGGATAAACAGCGGTTCATCTCAGTTTAGGGTTTCACCTCAGCTCATTGTCCAGGTGCGCAGGTCTCAGGTATCCTCTTCAAACCGCCGACCACTTGGCATCACCGCGGTTACAGAGCCGCTCAGCCCCCGAGCCTCCTGTGACTTCAACCTGCTCCTGTCACCAGTACACTACACATGCTGCATTCTTATCGCATACCAACCTACAATGTATACTAGCTATGAACAGCAGTGCAGGCGTACTGCATATTGGTTATTGTACTGTATGCAAATGTAGTATACATACCCGGATGTATACTACATTTGCATGAATTTCTGATTATGCAGAATGAGCTAGCTGCACATACTTAACTGTCCCACAATGGATTGCATTTAGGTGCCTTTAGACCAGCCATCAGCCATGTCATATTTTGAGCAGCACTAGTATCTGTTATGTCACTTTTATTAAGTTGTTCAGACAAAAAGAAACCATTTACATTCCCAATATGTGTTCAGTTTATCCAAATTATTCCTGTTTGGAAATTTGCCTCGATGTATTTGTCAAACGAAAACTGGCAACCAGGCCGTCAGTAAGAAAATTGAATGGTGGATTTGAATTAAATCTTAATTTTTGTATGTGAACAGCACCGCACACACAGTACAATGTTAACCTATCCTGGTAATATGGGCATGTATTGAATATATTTTCCCCACAGTGCGTGGGGAGAAGTGTGGGGGTCCAGGAAGTTGCTAATGGGCACGACAGCAGTGCCCAGGAGGTGAACTGGCACAACATTAGTAGGCAGTATGGAGTATGTAAAGGATGTAGTATGCAGCACTACAGTTTGGGATTTCAAACAAAGCCACTATCTTCATCTCGCTCTGAAGAATTTATAAAAGCAAAACGTGACACTGATTTTAGAGTCAGTGTCTGCTTGAAGCTTTACAAACATTTTACAACACAGGATTTATTTTAGGCTCACTCACATGCTTTCATCTAATTTTATCCCAGCCAATTGAATGATTTTTAAAAGGCGTGTCTCCTTGTGCTTGTGGGAGCTGAATGTTCTGTTGTATGTCGTTAAAGGCCTGCAGTGAGTCTGTGTAACGGGGATAATCTGATTAACGTGACCTCCTTAGAGTGATGTCACAGCATCTTTGTGGGTTGGTGGTCACGCCTTACCTGTCGCTCTGATCCCGGATCAGCCTCTAGTCTCTCCAAGCATAGGGCACCAGTCTTCTTTGATTGGCAGGATTAACCCCTGGGATTAAAGCAATGAGAAGATTAATAGTGCTTTTGATCACTATAAACACTATTGTTCGAGATAAGGGCTGCTACTTTTATCCATTTGTATGATGTATAAAATGCTGCAAACATTAACATTTGAAAAATGTATTTGTTGTCTGATATTCAGATCGCAGAATACAAAGAAGTGACTATTCTCATTTGAAAAGCTTAAAACTGGGAAATTGTAAACTTAATGTTGATTAAATGAATAATCAATTATTCAACCAGTCATTTAGATTTGACTTTCAAACAAAAGCAGTGACACAAGTCATTTAAGTTTATTCATATATTTCTAATTCAATGTGGATACGCACAAGATAATCTGAGTTTTGGGGGAATAAATCAACTGACTTAATCTGCTGATAAATCTTAATTTAATTATATTAATATACATTAAACTAACCTGCTGAGTGAGTGGACCTTGAGCTGATCTGTTTCATTAACGCTGTCCTGATATGAGACTTAGTCATCGTTCTATTTGAGATAAATGTACATCACTGAAACTTTATATAGCTCTATAGAGGCTCTGAGTCTGTTACAGGTAAGACAATACAGGTGAGCCGATCACCTGCCGCAGTTACAGAAAGGCCGGGTCATAACTGTACCTGCAGCCTTCTCTTACTTATGGTAAATGTAGTATGATGTCTCAATGTGGATGTTTACATACATACGTCCAAATATCATTTCATTTTCCCTTTGATCACCTGTTGGATAAGATGTCTCCACCTAATATAAGTTAAAATGTGTTGTTGCCAGATGAAGCTTCAAAGCTCTATAGAAAAAACCTAAAAGACAAACTCAATAAAGACACTGCGCAGTTGACATTACCAGCTGTTTTGACTGCTGTCGCTTCAAATGGACGCCATGTTTACACAGTCAACAATCAGCTGAATAGTGTGGGAGCCCCGTATATCAGAGCAGGCTTGTCAAGTATTCTGTTTGCTCATTGAGTATTTAGAACACAAAGCAAGAAAAGACACATGATGTAAGACATTTGTTAGGGTGTTTTTCTTTTAATATAGTCTTGTAGTAGTTACCACAACATCAACAACAGAACATGCTGTAATAGCTAGTTAACCGATTAACATGGCGAGATATGGCAATAGTTGCTGTTTTTAAAAAGCCTACATCTGGCTTTGTGTTTGTATTTGTGTGTGTGATAATATGTCAATCTGCTGAGGAAAGGATTAATTGTTTCTCTGAGGGATTGTCTGATAATCCCTCAGAGAGACAGAGCAGTGGAGGCCTAGACTGTGACTTAAGTGTAAACTAGCTAGTATTTAATAGGTATGGATTTGAGGAATATAATACATTTGCTATATGTATGTGTAGGGTTTTATTGATTAAGAATGTAGCTACATTTCAGATATGATGGTGGGGGAATACTGCTATGTTATTACTGCACTAACAATACTTTAAAGGTCCCATGTCATGGCCTTTCATTTGAAGTGAAATTAGTTTCAGTGATTGAGACCTGGAGATAGCTGCACAAGCTGTTCCTAAATTCAAACATTGTATCATGTATCATACGTGTGGTGTCCATGCAGACGATATCTCCCGAAAATATCACAACATACCTCAAATTTTAATTCAAATAGTCTAAAGAAAAGATTTGTTTGTGCACTTATTTTGACTTACTTAAGAATTGTAGGCTCCACATTAAATGAACAAATAACTAAATTAGCATTATAAATAATGTCGTACTTATTCTAAAATGCATTAATACCAATCTGAGAGTGGAAATAAGTCTTCCAGACAAATGATTACAGGCTGTGTTTTATTTTCTGTGGGCATGTCTGCAAGCATGTTGCGTGTGCAGTCGGGTTCTTTGGCCTGTGTGCGTATGGAGGTCGTAAAGAAGGACATGCTGGCGCTAGGGCAGGGAACTCATAGTCTCACACACATGTACACGCTGCAATAGGGCAACAATGTCCCCATTCTCACACAGCAGCCCAAGACAGAGCGAGAGCGCAGGACTCACAATGGCAGGAGTCACTGCGGGGGGATGGTGGGCGAAGGATGGGAGATGGAGGCAGCGATGGGCAACTGTAGGTTGAGAATGACAGAGCGGAGAGATGGATGGAAGCAAGGCATGATGGGTAGAGGAATGCAGTGGCTGTGGAGAAACCCCTGGAGGCTTGTTTGGGAAAGGGAATATAGAGATGGATGGGGGGAGGGAGAAATAAAGGCAGGAAAATTGAGAAGTATGACCAGTTTTACAGGAGGTCAAACCACTCTTCTTTTCTCAGTGAGCTACAGATTAAGGCTAACGGTCCTGATGGCCTGCAAGCCTCATTAAATCAATACACTTCAAATCCATTTACAACTGCAAACCAACATGTGCAGGTAAATCTAGGTCCTTGTCCTCTTGAGTTTAAGCAGACATAGCATCTTTATCTTTTCGTCTTGTACTGTACATAAAGTACATTTAATAGCATATACATTGTCAGATATATTCAAATAATACATTTTAATTTAAATGAGTTGCAGTAATATTGAGTTACTGTCTTTATATGTTTATTTTTGAAGCCACTGATCCAGACTATAATATATCAACAACTATTTAATGGATTGCCATGACACTTTGTCCAGGGATCCATGATCATTGTAATGATGTTGGTGATCCCACTTAGTTGTCAGTTAAAATGTGTACGGCACTTTGCTTTATATCTGAATACTTGCAAAACTGTCTGGCAGTGACTCAGTCAGTAGGGGCTTGGACTGTGAGCCATAGGGTTGCCGGTTCAAGTCCCCGAACAGACCTAAATATGGAGTGTGGACTGCTACTTGGAGAGGTTTCAGTTCACCCCCCCCACCCCCCAACTCCCCATTGCTCCCCGGGCGCTGTACAATAGCTGCCCACTGCTCCTAGTACTAGGATGGGTGAAATGCAGAGGTCACATTTCACTGTGTGCATGTACTGTATGTGTGACCATTAAAGAGGGCTTCATCCTCCAATTCTACATTCTCATAAGCCTCAGCTACACTTCAGTGTTTATTTCTAATTAGCAAATGTTAGCATGCTAACAACCTTCAAAATAATGGTGAAAATGATAAACATTACATCTGGTAAACATCAAGTCATTGTGAGCATACTGGCGCATAGATACGATTACATAGTAGTGTAGTGTGGCTGTAGGCTACATTAAAGCAGCATATTCGCCAAAAGGCATCTTCTTCAAACAATTAACAATTATGTTTTCTGCTTTTCTGTGAGCGATTTGTTGTTGTATTGTTCTTCAATGACTAATATCCAAACGGAATAGGCATTTCATGTCCTGATGAGTAAACATGTGTCAGGACATTTTACTCAGACTCAGTTTTATTCTGAGAGCCGTCATAGAGTCATCATAGAGGAAACCAGAGAGATATTGAGTACATCAGTTGTCTCATCAACAATGCTGCCACACGACATAATTGTCGTATTTGTCGTATATATTGACAGAAAACGCAGGTTAAAAGAAGATTATAGTACTATTAAAAAAAAAAGAAAAAAAAAAGAAAAAAAACAGAAGTCAGGCTGATGGCATCAAACAGTGTAGGGTTTTAAGGGTCGTTAGAAGACTGTTTTCAGTTCCTGCATCACGTGATCTGGGCCACACTGCTAACAGATGTTTCTATCTCCTCGCTGTCAGATGGAAACACTGCTGACTTTCAGTGAGTGACAGACACAGGGAGAGCTACAGTGACACATCTAAACCAAACAGTGACGCAGTCAATGGCTGCATGATTGCCAATGAATACACATGCATGCGCCCTCTCACTCAGACACACACACTCACACATCACAATTATTCTCTCCACTGCTCAATATAAAGTTGATCTGGAGCCAGTTATCAGTGAAAAATAGTCCATGCTGCTCTCTGCAGTGCAGCTCAGGCACTGTGGAGCTGCCAAGCATACTGAAACACATTTACAGTACACATCCTGCTGCTGTTTGTTGTTTACAATATGATTTGCATAATACAGCTGAGCAACACTTTTGGTCATAAACACACTGTGGTGTATTTTGCTGCTTATGATCACTGTTCACATTTTGGATTGTGAAATCCATACTCACTAGCACACACTGTACACCAGTGGATTATATATCTAAGTGTATTTGCATAAACAGACAGAAGCCTGGAACTTTGAGCTTCTAGGGTTTCTAAACCCCCGTCTGCAAAACAGGCTCAAAGTGTATTTTCAGTAAGATCAACATTAAACGCCTCAGGCAGTGCCTTTCCTCATCATCGCCTCTAATTCACCTCAGCTCTTCAGTCTGAGAAGCAACAGCACAAGACATCGTGTGAAGTTAAAGTAAAGACAACAAAGAAGTGTTACTAGACGGAAAACACATTGCAAAACAGTACTTTGTGTTGTTTTATAAAATCTACTTTAGCTCCTAATCCCAATGTTGTCCCTTAAGTCAGAGTGGAGTAACACTCCTGAATATATGCACAATATCACTATGTGTTTTCCACCACTATACAAGGGGAAGGCCATACATTTCAGCAGACAAAGCGATAGACACAGTAAAGTCACACACTCACGCTTACATTGACCTCCTGTACGGTTGTATGTTCGCTGGCTGTTGACTCGCTGTTAGAGGGTCATTGTTGTTTGCCAGCAGCCTGGCACGGAGAGTGAGGGGCCGGGCCAAGCAGAGAGGGCGCTGGGTGTCCCCCGAACCCAAAGTCCTTCACCCACTTTCATAGTGGAGTCAAGTAGAGGACACTTCAGCCAGACAACAGACATGTTTGGAGTCAATACTAGAATCGAATGTTTTATTCAACGTCTGTGTGCACAAGAGATCTGACATGAATACATGTTGACCGGGACGTTGACATGTCGTTCACTTGAGTTGATTCCTGTGAAAACCTAATGAGAGCTCAGGTCCGTCCATAACTTCTTAAATCAATTGAAATGATTTACAATTGGCTCAGTTTCACCAGTGTGTTATTTTAGTGTTATGGTGCTCATCAATTAGACATTAGAGATGTTTTTAAGTCAGATATATTCATGCAATAAAGGACTCTTGTTGGGGAAAATAGATTTGTGTCTGTTGGTGGGTAACGTTTTGCATAATTAATAAGAAGAATAGAAACACACTTGGATGACTTTGTTTTCCTAAAATAGATAAGTAAAAAAAGGTGTCTTGATTTTTTCATTGGTGGTATTTGTAGCGTTTTGTCAATTATAGGTCAGAATCAGAATAGCTTTATTCGTCCCACAGAGGGGACATTGAAATTTGTGCAGCAAAAGTCACCAAAGTGATCGGGACAGGAAGTGATTAGTTTGTCCCTAATGTTATTAGAGGAAACAAACTGGTAGTTATTATTTTCGGTGAAATTGAAGCACCCCTGTTTCCCCTTTTTCCTCTGCAAGGATGGGAGACTCTTTGATTCTGCCTTGAATTAGAAGAATACATTACGGTAGTTTGTATGTCTATTTAACATTCAGCACAATGTTTTTCAGTTGTAGACCACACAAAAAAACATAAACATTTTTCACAAGTTAAAATGAAGAAACTCAAAATTCCCACACTTTAAGTACTCCTTTTCTACATACCACACACGCAATAGGAGCCCAAAAGAAAGCCGCCTCATTTAATACCTCCATCTCTTCTGAGAGAGGCTGCCTGGTCACACGAATCTGGCAGCTGTTTGTGTGGAGACAAAGTGAATGGCTGCGGGGTGAAACTGTGCCACTGCTCAGGATTAGAGCCCCGATGGCCTGTGGTGGTCCGAGTGGAGCCGGGCCAGGGTATCAATGACATGGGAGCATACTCACTACAACCTCCGTATCAAAGCTTGGAGACCTTGTGACTCGCTGCACATCTCACTTGGTGTTCATACGTTTTTAATCCTAATTAAGTTGTGTGCTGAAATGCTCTAAAAATCCTGTCTGCAGTGTGAAGCTTTTACCACACATCTACATTTTCTAAATTTGAGATAACCTAATGATTTTGCTCAAGTTATACATCTACTCCTTGTATTTGAATTCCTCACATTGTATTTGAACAAAATGGACTTGAATTTACATTTTTCGTGCATGTTTGAAGAGATTTGGTTCCTCTGCTTGAAATCTCTCGAGGGTCGAGATGTGTGGAAGCTAAGGGAAAATGGAGAGACCAATTGAGATACAAAGGCATGTGCTGCCAGGAAAATGACAAAAGCTCTCCCTCCATTCATCTCTCTTCACCTCTATGCCGACATCTTTTCATCCACTCATCATTACTACCCTCTTTCTTGTAGTGCTCCTTTTCTCCCCCATCCCGCTCTCTGTTTCTTGAGTCCTCTCCCCTTTCAGCTGCTTCTTCCCCATATTTCATTCTCCTCTCTTGCCCTCATTTCTGCAGCTCTTCCCTCTTGTCATTTTTGTCTCTTTATTCCCTCCTTCCTCCACTGTCTCCCCTCCCCCATGCATCATCTTCAAACCACCACCCGCTCTGCCTCCTCAGCTTTAACCCCCCCCCCAAATCTCATCACCACCTCACACACATTTTGTACACACAATCTACCTCTCAGTTACTGTATTTTATAACTCCCTGAACCCTTTTGCTTTCCCTGCGTCTCTTCTTCCACGTCTGCTCCCCGGTGTGTTGTGATGGTAGCCAGGCTGGCGACAGCTGCAGACAGTGGGCACCAGCAGAGGGAGGTGGGGATGACTATGGGGGAGTAGAGGGGGTACGAAGATGAAGAGGCATGGTAAGGCGGTAGGGTTGGAGAGGGGGCTTACTTTTTTTGATAGCAAGGTTTTGATCTTTGCTGAACAGAAACAGAGACGTTGGGCCTGGGGGGCTCGCTGCTCAGCATCCCACGGGCCCAAATCTCATCTGTGTCGGCTCGTTGCCATGACAGTCAAGTTACACATCGCCCCCCCCCAGACAGAGGGCTGGGACCAGCACTGAGGAGGTGTTGGGCCTAAACAACCAGCAGCTTGTGGCATTCAGGGCGGTGAGGAGCGGAGTCAGAGGAGGTATCACACACTCTGTGGGAAGTTTGTAGGGACCCAATTCGCTGACTTGGCGCCACGGCAACAGCTGTTCAACCCTGCAGGCTACACCTGTTCTGCAAAAGAGAGGAGCAGGAGGAGGGGGGGACGACTGATGAGGGAAGAAGGATGGGTTAGAAAGAGGAAAAGGGAAATGTCTGCAGACTGTACATTCTGCTTTTCACTGAGAGCTTAACAATAAACTTTATGAATATTGTACTTTCCAGAAGAAGGGTTTACGCGGTGCTTTACAGGGGCAAAACAGAACCATGAAAGTATTATTCATAAAAACAATAAGGGACAATAGCACTGTGAATAAAACAAAATACATGAAGCAATCAGACATTAAACGGAGTAATAAAATATAATTAATAATGAAAACCATGAAACAAATGGTGCTAGTAGGTAAAATAACAGGAAGGTTAGAACATTTGATTTATGAAAAGATAAAACTGGTATAGGCTCTTATAGTTGGCTCTCTGACTGTAGCTTTTTAGTTTGGATTTAGGAAACACCAGGGACACAGCATTTTAGGGCCCCTAAAAGCACAAATGGAGGTAAAGGTTAGACATATAGATTTTGGCCAAACTTTTTCGAGCTTTAAAAGCAAACATTTAAAAATCAAAGTCACCAAAATAACATGTAAAATCTGTTTAGTGCAGCTTTCAACCAAAAATCAAGCAAGAGGTAAAAAGAAAAAAAAAGAGAAACAAAGCATCCTCATACGGGCATGAGGGTTTCTCCTCTTCTCTCCCAGCGTCAGGGCCGGGCTGTGACCTCTGCCCTTGTTACCATAACAACAAGTTAATGACACAGCAGACTGACTGAGCTAAAATAAAACAAAACAATAAGGACTAACCAGTCGAGCGCCGTGTGTCCTTCACTCTCAGGGTTTCTCTAAAGACTGACTCTGAAGTTCATGTCTTCTTTAAGTCTTTATGATGTGTCTCATATCCAGATCAAAGTGCAGGATTGTCTTGATGTGTGATTGTAGTGGTATTTGATTTGGTATTTTGGCAAAATATCAGTCAAGTTTTAACATTTGTTATTTCGTTTTTATTGTCAAAATGAGGAGAAACCTTTTTATTTATTGTTTACACAATTGCCGCTCCTTTGCTTGTAACTGTGTGTCTGTGCATTTCTGTTTCCTGTCTTTTTTTAGGTGATCAAAATCAAATTGCCTAAAAGTAGTATTAAATTATATTTAATAGAAATCAAGATGACTAAATGTTATAGAGTCTTATTCTCCACCATCAGCTTCACCACCTCCAGATAGTCCACAATGCTGATGTCACTAAAGGAGGAAATAACATTTACCAACCCTGAAAACCCCAAATCCTGCATGAAATACTTCCAGAACTTATGAACTGTATCATTTCCTCATTGCCATGGCTCTCCTCTGCAGGGAGTTTCCAGATTAGCTCAAACATGTTTGTTTATGATGTAATAAACTTTGATGAAAGTCAAAAATACCTTCACTCAGAAGACGTCTGATTGCATTCCTGTGTGGTGAAGTATCTGAGCTGGCGAATGTGTGACCTGTTCTCACAGCACTTACTAACCAGGCTGGAGATCATTGTTCAGGTGAAAGGCCGCTAGCTGCTTCAGTGTTTGAACAGTAGCTCGGCGGCATTTCTCAACACTTAGCCGGGGTCAGGGTCCAAGGGCGGAGGAAAGAGAGACTTTAGAGGTTTAAGTCTACACTTTGTCACACAGGCAGCAAACTGCTGCTCTGTGTGACAATGAGCATGTGTTTCTGACAGCTGATCAATAAAACTTGGCTACTGTTGTTGTTAGACTGCAACTTGCTTGAATGTTTTATAATGTAAACCCTGCAGTCCTCTGAGGCTGCAATAAGCTGGTGCATTCCCACAGTGAGCCAGTCCTTAATGGGTTTAGGATATTAAAGGTGGGTTAGGTAAGTTTGAGAAACCGGCTCGAGATACACTTTTTGTTATATTCCATGGAATGCTCTTAACTCCCCGATAGCAATGAATATCTTAAGTGCTTTGACAAAAAAATCCATAAAATCTGTGGAAGCCGTGGCACTGTAAAAAGCACGACCAATCATTTTAGCCGGCCCGGATAAAATAACTGGATGGCCTACCTGCCTGTCAGCCTTCCATCTGTGCACAAACTTATCTCGTGCCCTCATTGGTCATGTGCACGTTCATGTGTGTGTTGGAGGAGGGGCTCTGTAAGGAAATAGCAGATTTCTTCCGGCTGTGTATTTTCAAATTCTAGCACACTCGAGCAGGTTTCTCCAAAATTACCTACCCCACCTTTAATGCACATTTACAATACATAACAAAGACCTCGAGCCTTGTCTCTACATTATCTGGATATCCTGCTGAAAGGAATTTTATCAACAGCAAGAATAAGAAGACTTGACAATACTTTGTATTAATAAACTTGATATTTTTATTGAAGTTGTTTGACTTTCCCATTAGCTATACCTAAATAATAATACGCTTTATTTGTATAGTACCTTTCCTACAATAATATCAGTAGAAAATGCTTCATAGTAGTTGATATAAGCGCACAGAAAACTGATGTCAAATAGAATACAGATACCAGTAAAATACAGAAAAACAAACATAAAATAGCAAAGAATACACATATAAAAAATAGGCACGGTTAAACAGAGGATAGTGCAAATACAAAACAAAATCAGGAGTTAGCTTCCTAAAAGGCTAAGTTGTACAAATATGTTTTTAGCTTCTGTTTATTTAAAGACTTCCACCTAGCAGGCTCCCCTGATATCCACAGGTATTTTGTTCCAAAGCTTTGGGGCATAACGAAGGCTGCATCACCGTCTTCTTAGGGATTAAGGGAGTTAACAATGAAGCTTGGTCCTTGCTCATTAGTGCTAGAGTTAGTAACTTATAGGAATGTCAAAACACTTAATTAATATGGTGTACATTCAGGGCCGGCCCTAGGCACTGGCAAACTAGCCGGTCGCCTTGGGCGCCAGATCTGGAGAGGCGCTGCGATGGGAGAAAACAAATAATAAGAAAAGAAAAGAAAAATAAATAAATGTGTAATTTTTATTCTGCCTAATTTTCTGCCCTTGATGTAATACATTTACGTTAATAATTGAATAAAGTAAGCACCCTTTGCATTCCGGGCCGGCAACGTTTTACATTTGCCCTGTACGATGTGCGCTGTAAGTGATGAAAGTGGGGGATGTTGACTTAGCAGGCGCCCGCAGCTCACAGTCCAAAGTGCGAGCGAGCCTCCGAGCGAGCGAGAGAGAGAGAGAGAGAGAGAGAGAGAGCGCCTAGGGCACCAAAATGTCTAGGGCCGGCCCTGTGTACGTGCACATGTATGCACAAACAGATTTTGGACCTCATGTTTTATCGTGCTGTTTGGCTTTTACAGCCTCACAGAGCTGCTAGCGCGGCTGCAGACTGGTGTTAAAGTCATCAGCCATGGCACATTTATTTAGCATTTCTCTGTAGCTTACAAATATCTATGCAAGGTAATGTCACCATGTTATCGGTATCAGCAGATAAAGGCTTTTATACAGACAAATAACATTTTGTCTGATTGGACAGGCCGACATGTTACATAAAACTAGATGTTTTTATGTAACCTTAGTTGAGGAGTATCCTTTTTTGCAGAGGGACATTTAAGATAATGTTATTTATGTCTACTATATCTACCAGTGGGTAGATAAGAGTCGGCATATTTATGTAGTGCAGGATGGACAGAAAAGATACAGAGGATGTTCTCTTCAATTAGGTGGAAAATATACAGTATGTCTTTATATCAGCAATCTGTCAAAATGATTTGGAAAATATCAGAAAAAAACAATATAGTGCACACCTAGTTTCAAACACAGGTTATTGATATCAACGCTGCATGTACAAATAAATGGGTCATCTTCTTTGTGCTGTACTGAAACAGTGAACGTGCATCATTTGATCATGACATTAAAGAGCAGCTGCCGTTTTTCTAGTTGAGAAATAGTCAAATGATTGTGTGATGACACATCCGGGCTTGATCGTTCTCGTAATGCTTGTTGCTATGGAGGACTTTGTAGTAACCAGGGAGCTTGTCAGCTGTACTTATTCTCATCCGTACTCTATTTTAAAATAACATTTCCAGCAGCACCTGCGTAAAAGCAACTCTCACCTTGAGGACTTTGTTTCCCTTCACTGTTATGAAATGTGCTGCGCCGCGGCTGTTTGTGTTTCGCTGCACTTCCTGCGCTGCCAGCTGGGCGCACACACTGTGATCTTTAGTGTTTGACAGGAGCAGGGAAAAGCTGTGGCACGATGAATGAATGAATGGTGTGAAGAAGCTGCACCAAGATGAACCACGAGGTGTGAAAGTAACGCAATGATGTTATAATTAAATCAGAAAGAGAGTGGGAGCAGGTGGAAGTGCTGCTTCGCTCTCAGTTTCTGTAAACAGGCCTCTGTTCAGTTTCTATATTCCCTCGTCTGTCTTCTCTCCTCCCCGCCCCGCCCTCAATCTACATGCCATGATGTCCTTTTCCCTGTATGGATGTGCTCCATACTCACACACACAAAGCAAACTAGTAAAGGTTGACACACCCATCTAAGCATGCAAACAGATCCTGTCCTCTAGCTCTTTCTGCATCTGTGTCCACTCCATCTTCTGTTTTTAGAGACACAGAGAGAGAGTTAGCCCCGAGGAGACAGCTGTCCCTCAGAGACGTCGGCATCAGAATAGGAAAGACGGCTGGAGACTATTTCACAGTGGTGGAAGAAGTACTAGATCTTTTACTCAAGTAAAAGGAGAAATACTTAATTGTAAAAATACTCTGTTACAAGTCAAAGTCAAAAATATTGGCAACAAAATATACTTAAATTACCAAAAGTTCTTTATTTAAGAAGCATATATATTTAATGACTAGGTTATGATTATCTATGCATTCATGTCTAGCTGGTTAAGGTGGAGCTTATTTGTTGTACAATTATTTTGCAAACTGCTACTGGATGTCTTTACCTATACTTATATGTTTGTTTTCAAGTTGATTTTTATTTTATCACTTTATAATCTGAATCTATAAATCAACTAGTAACTGAATATTTCAGATAAATGCACAATGTCGGCTTCCAAAAGGTAATAAAGTAAAAGTACAAAGTAGGTTACATTTGAAATACTGAGGAAAAGTACCTCAACATTGTACTTAAGTACAGTACTTGAGCAAATGTACTTTATTACATTCCACAGCTGCTATTAGAGAAGTACTTCTCCTCATTTATTGCTACTTTATACTTTTAGTTTACGACACTACCCTTAAAAGAAAATTACATGTCTTATATGACAGCTGGAAAGGTGAAGATGAAAAATGTAACATACACAAAATGTGAGGATTTTATACAAATATTATGCTTGAAGTATTACCTAACCAATAAAGAACAAGTTAATAGAACAATAAAGAAAGCAGGAAATATTAACAATTTCAACTGAAATGATTGTGGAGTAGTGCTCTGTATCAATTAATCTGGATAGTACTTTTCCTGGAGTATTTTACAGTGTGATACAGTCTGTGAATACTTCTCTCTGCCTATGGAAATACGTACAGACTGCTCTGAGATCAGTTCATTATCACCGAAACTCGTCTCCCAGGGAGCTTGTGGACAGAGCAGAGGCACACCTTTATCGTGTGTGTGTGTGTGTGTGTGTGTGTGTGTGTGTGTGTGTGTGTGTGTGTGTGTGTGTGTGTGTGTGTGTGTGTGTGTGTGTGTGTGTGTGTGTGTGTGTGTGTGTGTGTGTGTGTGTGTGTGTGTGTGTGTTCTCTCTCCACCACCCTTTGCATACGCCTGTAGATAAGAGAGAGAGAGAGCGAGAGAGAGAGAAACTCTTACCTGACTCAGAGCCTGTGAACTGTGTGCACTACAAATATTTCCATAGCCAGCTCTCATGCGGAAATAAAGGAGGAAGTTGTACATGGAAGAAAGCGAAAAGAGACAGAGAGATTAGTCTAATGCTAATATTAATAAGGATACATCAAAGTGACTGATCACTGTACGGAAAATAGACACTAACGTATCGGTACAGTACTGGACCATAAGGGAAAGTAGTGCCCTCTATAGTAACCTGACACCACACCTGCACTGTAAACATGACTGTGTTATTTAACAAACACACCATTGACATTTAGTTTTTAATGTTGCAAAGTTTTGGATATTTGGAATATTAAAGTTATTTCCATGATTGTTTATTTTCGGGGTTTTTCGCTCTCAGGACTTGCCAGTCTGAACAACTTGAATGTAATTTAAAACAGAAAGACTTTGTGGTTAAAAGTTAGTATTCCTTATGCAAGTTTTGTTTAACAATCTTATCCTCGGATTACATTTCCTACAAAATCGATAATTGGTTAATACATTTCCAAAATTATGGGAAAAATACGGAAAATCACTATTTTCTCAAATAGCAAGCCTAGATCTTCAAACTGCCTGTTTTGTTTGACTAACAGTCCAACAACCAATACAGTATATTACAGTTACTATAATCAAAGTAGTCAGAAAACTATAAATTATTGAGATTAAAGGACTTCTAACATTACATTTGACTTAAGTATTCAGCTGAAAATGTCTGCCTCTTTGATCTTTTCTCAGAGAGCTTTTACTTGATCGTCTCAGAAATCGTTTTTATTTGTCTGTTGCTGTATAATACTACTCTGTGTTTAGAGTAATGCCAGCTTTTAACTAAAATCTTCGTCTGCTCCTCCTCCTCCTCCTCAGTCCTCATCCAGGAACCTGCGGAGCGAGAAGACTTGGGGGGGAGGACCCTGAAGATCACAGACTTCGGTCTGGCCAGAGAGTGGCACCAGACCACCAAGATGAGCGCGGCGGGGACGTACGCCTGGATGGCCCCCGAGGTCATCAAACTCTCGCTCTTCTCCAAGAGCAGCGACGTGTGGAGGTACTGCCGTCACTCTTCTGTGATTCAGCTTTTCATTTAAACAGTGACAAATGTCCTCACACGGGCTGTCGAGATGAATGTGTCACAATGTGAACGCCAGATGTTTTACGTATGCATAAAGAAATCTGGGTTCAATTAAGAATATTATTTCATTTAGTTAAATTAAGTTGGATTGTGATAATTTTTTTCCATGAATCAGTGGTTGAGAAGTATTGAGATACTTAACTTAGGTCAAAGAAAACAAAAACTTCAATTTAAAATTACCCCGTTGCAGTTAAACATTGAACATTTCACTGAAGTAAAACAATTAAATACAAATAAAAAATACATCTATAAAATATCATTAATGCATGGTTTTTGTAGGGCAGGTTTTAAGTCAGTTAATTTATAATAGCTGTAAAGTAATTAGTATCTACTGCTGTCAGATAAATGGAATATAAAAGAATATGTAAAAGTAGAATATGTCTTTGAAAAGTTGCATGAAGCAGAAACACTCAAGTTCACTTTAAGTACAATACGTGAATACATGCGGATTGTTGTTAATGTTTTTCATGTAAATATACCTTTACAAAAAGGTGAGTGTCAGACTGTTGTTTGGTAATGGAATGGTATGTCAATTAGTTTGAAGTTTGACAGTTATTTTCAGGATCCTTCAGTTGTTATTCAGTGAGCTCCGGTCACCGATAAGAGCTGGTCACTATCGTTGTGTTGAAGGATAGTTTTTGGCATCAGATGTTACATTAAAACAGAAATTAATAAAAAAATGTTCCTTGTTTGTCTCTCTTCTCAGTTTCGGGGTGTTACTGTGGGAGCTGCTGACCGGCGAGGTTCCCTACAGAGAGATAGACGCGCTGGCGGTCGCTTACGGTGTGGCCATGAACAAACTAACACTTCCTGTCCCATCAACGTGCCCTGAACCTTTCGCTCAGCTGCTGGCAGGTAAGCAGCCCGACCACCAGGAACCTTTGAGTGATTATTAAATCCAAGAAAACAGAGATAAAACTGCTGTGCTGGGTTACAAAGTGATTTTCAAGAAGGCCGGAGTTCACACGAACTGCTCAAAAGTCGTTGTCTTTTTTTATTTCTATGACTTCTTCATGCATGTCTCACTTGTCCCATTCATTCATCGTTGACAAGTCTACTTTCACTTTATGTGCCCTTGAGCTTCCTTTCTTTTCCTGTACACCAGTCATCAAAATTACCTTAAAAATGTCACTGGTGACACAGAAACTCACTTTGAAAAAAAGCCCTTTTGGAGGTTCCCATCCACTTTAAAGTGTTGTAACGTTGCACACATATTTGAGGTTACAGTTGTTTTTGATTTTCATCTTGGAGCAGAGATGAACACTAAGAGTTAGATGAAGACAGTTTCATTAGGTTGCATTATAAACATCCCAGAGCTGCCCTAGGCCGGTTTTCTCCTCTCCCCCTCACAAATAATCCAGGCAGCAGCTCTGTTAACAGCAGTGGAGTATTAACAGCTCTGGTTTCACCGTGCAGGTCATCTCTGTTTAAACACACACCTGCTTTTTATCCAGGCTGCCTTAATATGCTTAACACTGAAGCTACCTTTTAAAGCAGATGAATAAGCTGCAGGTTCAAAAAGAGCTTTCTTAAACTGTCAGCCAACTTCATTCACCTCCCTCCACTCCCCCTCCCTCTCTGCTCCTAAAGCTCTTTTCCTCCTCACTTCCCCTCTCACTCCTCCTCTTCTTATCCGTGTTCATCCGTTAATCTCTCCTTTGTCATCCCTCGCTGCTCCCTGTTTACTCCGTCCTGTCATCATCTCACTTTCATCTCCTCTCTACAGCTTTTACCAACATACTATTTATGCTCATGTATTTTTAGTAAACATAACCTGCTATAACATATATTTTCAGCCTGTGAAACAGCCATTTAATGACATTTGACTTTGCGTTGAAGTAGACGATTATAGTCTGGTGTTGCTCTCTGTAGGTGTGCACTGTGTGTCTGCAGCTCTGTCACTCAGGGTTTGGCTAAACATGGCCGCCATATGCTGTCCCATCCTGCTCCCTTACACTTTGGTTGGTGCCAGAAAGGGAATTATATATCCAGACCAAAAATGCATGGTTTATCAAAAATAGATAAGTGCCGATAGATTATGTTTTTCTGAGTTGTTTTCCAACACTGAACTGATCCTACTAACAAGTATTGTTGGTGAAGCCACAACCAGTTGTATTTCCATATGAAGGGGCAACAAATGCTTCTCCAATAGTACCTAGTAAATGTACACATTTTTGTTACTGTTTGATTAACATTTGACAAAGACTATTGTAACCAGCTGTTAGTAAATGCCTATGTTATTTGTATTAAACTGCATAGTAAGGACTTCAGTTACAGGTATGTTTTAAGGTAGGAATAAATAAGCCTGAGTGGTAAAAACTGGGTGGAAAATTTGAAAGACAGATAAAAGTAAAAGTAAGAAAATGTGTCAAGGTTTTTAAATAACAGGAAATGCATCAATGATATGTACTGACGCAAAATAAAGCGCGTTGTTTACAACATGGAAAGGGGCATGTATGATTTATATGGATAGTATAACAGCAGGAGTCGAAACAAAACATTTAGAGCTAAGTCAGTTTTAGCAAAAAAACAAAAGACTCTGACAACACCAAGCTGCTGTTTGTTCGGAGATGAAATGCACTTATTGTAAACCACTTGGATTAACAGCATGTGCTCAAATTAATACAATAAACCTCATATAACCATCTGTTTAGAGCTATGAAACACATGAAACATGTCGCTAACCTGGATGGTAACTCTCCCCTCTTTACCCCCTCAGAGTGCTGGAGCCCGAACCCCCGCAGCCGGCCCTCCTTCAGCAGCATCCTGCAGCGCCTGCTGGCCATCGAGCAGTCGGCCATGTTTCAGATGCCTCTGGAGTCCTTCCACTCCTTACAGGAGGACTGGAGGCTGGAGATCCAGCAGATGTTTGACGAGCTGAGGGCCAAAGAGAAGGTGAGGGCCCTGAAACAGATCCGGTCTTATCAGAGGGGACATCATTATTAGCTAAAGATGGTTTAAAAGACATTAAAGTATTTGAAGAAACTAAAACACACACATTTTTCGGAGGACTTACAAAATAGAATTAGATTTCGGCATAAGTCGTCAATTTCCATATTGAGGGTGGGAGGATTATCACCACATCCCAATCTGAGGTGTTTCTGCAAATCACAATTACCTTAGCAACAAGCGTTTTGCTGTGCTAATGACCTTTCCCTCTCTCCTTCCTCTCCCCCTCTCCTTACCTCCTTCATCACTGTCTTACCCTCTCTCCCTCTCATCTCCTATTTTCCTTCTTAACTTTTCTTCATCCTCTTTCCCTCCTCTTCCTCTTTTCATCCCTTTCATTATTTCCCCTCTATCTCTCCTTCCTCCTCTCTCCTGCCTCTTCCTATTCCTCTGCTTTTCTCCTCTTCCGCTCTCCTTTTCTCCTCTCCTCCTCTGTCACTCTCACCTCTCTCCCTCTCTCCCCTCATACCCCTCTCCTCATCCTCTTACCTATCTTCTCTTCTCCTGCACTTACCCTATCCTCTTCCTCTTAACTATTTTCCTTTGTTTCCCATGTCCTTTCGTCATCCTCACCCACTCTTTTTTCTTCGTCTCCTCTTTTTGGTTTTCTCTCTCCTCTCTCTCCTCGGCCTCTCTCCAGGAGCTGAGGTCGTGGGAGGAGTCGTTGGCTCGTGCAGCCGAGGAGCAGAAGGAGCAGGAGGAGCAGCTGAAGAGGAGAGAGCAGGAGCTGGCGGAGAGAGAGATCGACATCGTGGAGCGAGAGCTGAACATAATCATCCACCAGATGTACCAGGAGAAACCCAGCGTGAAGAAAAGGAAAGGGAACTTCAAGAGGAGCCGGCTGAAGCTGGGCCGCGACAGCAACAACATCAGCCTGCCCTCTGGTGGGTGGACAGGGGACTGCAGGCTCATTGTTCACTACGTCTTAAGTTGATAAATTAGGTGCACATGGCTGCCAATATAGGACATTGTATTGTTGACAACATTAATACACGTAATCAACACTGATATACTGCTAATTCAATATCACTTAAGTGTCCTTTAATATGAAGAGAAGAAAAACCCTCTCAGTAGAACAACTGGCTGATGAGGTCAAATGGGGACAGGTGATCAGCTGGAAGAGAGAGGCAGATGAGAGGCTGAGGTGTATGGAGGGACAACGGCAAAGCAGAGAAGCAACTCAGATAGGGCTTTAAACAAAGATTATTTTTTATTATCAATGGATTTGCAGGTTATTCTCCAGATTAATTAATTGATTCTATTTTTATAAATGTCAGAAAATAGTTAAACATTTCTTGTTTTGTTAGTCAAAAAGCCAGACACCTCCATATTTGAATTGGACGATCAATCGCTTATCGCTAATAGTTGTAGATGATTTTTCTGTCAATCAACAGACATAAGTACAGTATCTTTGTTGCATGGAAATGCTTCTCATTGATATAATGCCTGGTAGTTTTTCATTTTATATCAAAGAAGAGCTGCATGACAATATATTGTATTATTGTTTAAATTGTGTGTTTTTGAAGTTCATAACAAACTGTACCTTGCTGTGTGTGTTCCCATATTTAGAAACAGTTGAAATGTAAAAATATGTTCTCTTCTCACTCACCTGTAGGCTTTGAGCATAAGATCACAGTTCAGGCGTCCCCCAGTGTGGACAAGAGGAAGACTCAGAGGAGCGAAAGCACCACCCCCCCCGCCAGCCCGGGGGTCATTCCCCGACTGAGAGCCATAAGACGTGAGTGGGAACACCCAAAGCCAGAAAGCATCCTGTGTGAGAGACAGTGTGAGTGCGGTGTGACAGTAATGTTATCCGACTGTTCCTCAGTGACACCGAGCGACGGCAGTAAGACGTGGGGCCGCAGCGCCGTGTGTAAGAAGGAGGATCTGTCCACCAGCAAGAAGAAAGGACGCACCTGGGGGCCGAGCTCCACCCTCCAGAAAGAGAGGGTGGGCGGGGAGGAGAAGTATGTGAAACATGAGTTTACGTATCTGAGATTCATGTCAAATCTGTTTTACCTGATAAAGGCACTCATAGTTTATGCTGTGCTATATTCTTTACCCAAACCCGACTCAAAGATTTGGGTTTGGGGGAATGGATTTGGATTTGTTATTCTCTTTTCAATTGATTAAGTCAGGAAGGTCCTATTGGGATACAAAAGCTCATCTTTCCAGAGTCCTGGGAACGTTTTTAAAGCACGATAGAACGTTAATGCAAACAGAAACGTAAAAAACGTTCAAAGTTTTGTTTTAAAAACAGCATGGATCTGTGTATTTCATTTAGTTTCATACCAAATCTACACAGATATTGTCAGATCCATGTAGCAGAAATTCAGAAACTATTCATACCTCACAATCGCGCAACGTTTTTTTAAAGGAGGATCAATTCAAAGTATTTGATGAAACTGCAGCGACAAAAAGTGTATCATGAGGATTGTATTGAGTTAAAGTTATCCCAGGCGAGAAGTAAATGTCTTTACTCGTGTTTTTCTGGACAGGCTTTTGTTACACAGGGAAGCAGAACCTTCCAGGTCCTTACAGTCTGTGGACATGTTGCACCGCTTGGTTTTATTTCTTGTTATCTTAAAGTTTTCAAAGTTACTTCTGGTTGGTGTTGTGTTGACATCATGGTTTCTGTTTGCAGACTGAAGTCACTCGGAGAGGGAAGCAAAGTTTGGTCGTCCAGTGCACCAAATCTGGGAAAATCCCCCAAACATGCACCAATGAGCGCCGGCTTCTCCAGCCTCAATGAGATGGGTGAGTCTTTACTTTCATCATAAATGAGTGACAACAATCTATCATCTTTACTCTTTGTTCACTAACCTGTTTCTGCTCTCTCTGACAGAGGAGTGCTGTGAGTTGGAGGAGTCCCCGGGGTCCCTGCTGCCCCCAGAGAGCAGCAGTAACGGGGCAGTGGAGGACTCGGGCCCTTTGTGGGGCGGCCTGGGTCCCAACACGGGCTCCTGTCAGGGGGCGGGGGTGAGCTACCAGGACTCTCTGCGGCGCTGCAGCCAGAGAAAGAAGAGCGACATGTTCCTGCTGGGCTGTGCCTCTCTGCTCGCGTCTGTCGGACTGGGGCAAGACCTGCTGCAGCACGGGAAACTACAGGTGAGAGAAACACAGGAAGAAAACAGAAGGAAAACAGAAAGAAAAAAGAAAGAAAACAGAAAGAAGAAAGAAAACAGAAAGAAAACAGAGAAAAACTTAAATTCTATTCTTATAATCTACAAAAGGAAAACACATGAGGACCATTCCTTTATTTTTCAGCCTCACTTTAGAATGTGTTAATAATTGAAATGATATCATATAAAGATTCATTTCAATTTATGAACGTACCTTAAAACCGCTCAGTACCATGAGAAAACAATTACATTTGAAGATGTACCAATGTGGTGTTTCAAATGAAAACCACAAAGTACAGAATATGTTTGTTTCATAAGAAGTTTGTTTGAATTGGCTCTTTTTTAAATATCCCTTTTAAGATTGAAATTGTGGTGAAACGCTATACATGAATTCACACATTCATTATTCCTTCAAGAAGGTACCTGCCCTGTTAAAACAGCTTCCTCCTGCAGGCAGAAATACCGTCTTTTTAAACAAAGAAACACATGAAACCGAGCCGACGTCTTACGATCGTACCGCCTCCATATCTCACACTAATGATCCCATTTTGTGGGATGACACAAGCTGCTAAATAATCTGTGCCATGCTGTACAATAAGCACTAAGGATTTCCAGCGTCGTGTTAATTATGTGTATTTCTGTTGTGGAATCAAAAGAGTGTCTAACCAAATATGTAATTTGGTTTAAGCACTGAGATCTTCTTCCATTGATCCTCTCATACAGTGGGAGAATCAATGACTAATGATTTGGAAGTAATCTGTTGCCGTAGTTGCTATAGTAGGCGGAGGAAGGAATTTAATTTAAAAAGTAAAGCAGCTTGTTTTTAAAGAGAAGAGAGTTGATAAATTGTTCAGCTGATTATAAGGTGATTTTATTTGAGTGCTGCTCGGTGGTCTCACAGTGTGTTGATGTTTCCAGGTGCTCCAGGACGAGCAGGACCAGCGAGAGGAGCAGCGTAAGAAGAAGGAGGGTCTCTTCCAGCGGACGGGACGTTTCCGCCGCAGCACCTCCCCCCCCAGCAGAAACCTCTCCCTCTCCCTCTCCAGACATCACGACTCTGCTCTCCCCTGCATGGACCCGTCTCCTTCTGTCACTCTCCTCTCGTTGTCCTCTCTCTCTGACTGCAACTCCACCAAGTCCCTCCTCCCCTCCGACCCGGACGAGTACCCCCTCACCCCGATGACGGGGGGCAAAACCCCAGTGGCTCCCCCAGCTCCGGCCCTCAACCCGCTGTTGGATCTGCGGGCGGAGAGCTTCAAGAAGGAGCCCAACCAGTCGCTCACGCCCACCCACGTGTCTGTGGCCTTCAGCAGAGGACACCGACGGACCCCTTCAGACGGGGCGATAAGACCCAGAGCCCAAACTATGGGACACCACAGGACGCCGTCTGATGGGAGCATGCCGATGCCCCCTCCACCGGGGGCGCCACACCGCACTACTTACAAAGGTAAGGGACAAGTGATGTTTCGATGACATTGCAAAGATAAGTAATGTACAATACTTGTCTTGAGTACTTAAATGTACTTATACATAAACTACAGTTCTCCTTGTTGTATACGGAGTAAATTGGTGCCAAAGAATTTAGAGACATCCTTGTGTTAGAGATACATCACGGACATATATGCTTGAATATAGTTTTGGAACATGTGACTATAAACATCTTCCTGTCTGAACTTCCGAGAGGCTGAAAATGAGCCCAAGATGATTCATTATAAAAGCATTGACAATTCCCAGTTTTTCAAACAGTTCCTGCTCCAAACCACATTATCTCAAAATGTTACTGCTGTTGGTCTTTGAAAAATACATTTTACAGATGTACTTCTTAAAAGGACACTGATATATCCTCTAATGTTTTCTTTATTCTCTAGGTCTGCAGATTTTATTTCGTCCTCAAAGAGACATGTTCAGGGTTACTTTCACATATCAAGGAAAAGAGACTCATACTCCATTTTGAGAAGCGAGAATTAGATAATATTTTTGCTTAAACAACTAAATTGCTAAATTTTGTTCATGTTTCTCACTGTCATGTCTCAGGTACTCTAGAAATCCTCGACATCCCCCGCCTCCCTGACCCCTCCATCATCTTCCCGGTCCCCCAGCGGCGTAAGGCCCCCGCTCCTCCCATCCCTGACCCGGCTCCCCTCTCCCTCATCAGCCCCCTGGAGAGACCCAAGACGCTGGAGTTCGCCCCCCGTCCGCGGCCCACCCCCACCAGGAGGCCCGACCCCTGGAAGCTGAACTCTCTGTCCCGGACCCTCAGCTCGTCGCCCAGCAGCAGCTGCGACAGCCCCCTGGGCTCGGGGGACAGCGGCCCCAGCACAACACGGCCCACCCTGATGGACCTGGACGCGGAGGGCCAGAGCACAGACCCCACCGTCCCCCTGTGTGGGAAGAGGCAGGCGGCCGCTCTGTGTGGACAGACGTACTTGTTGTGAAGGAAGAAGTCCCCTTTCCTGCACTTGGACCTGATCCGGGACATTACTGAGCCAAGCAAAGTGCACTCTCAACACTCGTCATGTTTTAGGCACTTACTGAAAGCCACTCCTCTCATGTGTCCTTTGAGTATCCTAATAAGGTGTGAAACCTATATAGCAAGCCTTTTCCCTGATAGAGGTCTCCAACCTGCACGACTATGAGGGTCCTGGAGGCCTTTTAAAAGCCTTGTAGTGTGCTCACCCAACCTTACCCAGCATTTTCTCTCCCCCCTCTTTGAAAGCCATCTCTCCCTGCTTCTTAGTGCGACATGACCAGGACAAACTCGTAACCTTCAAAAGCCATTCAAGTTCCTAAAACATTTTCAGAATTTGCTAACTGTTCATCCCGACTCATCTGCCTGTGCCGTTTCTGTGACGCTGCCCATTTTCTGCTCACATCTTTCACTCCAAAGAGATAAATCTTCTTAAACATTCCCCTAAACATCGTTTCATTGTCAACACCTGGAGTAGGACTGTTAAAAATGTACAATAGAGAGTGTCTTTGTTCTTATTTTGCACGTTGTTTGTTCTTTTGCTGCACAAACATCCCCCCTGCCTTCCTCTTCACTCCTCATCTCTCTGCATGGGGGTCTTCGTCCTCTCCCCTTCAACACCAGGACAGGAAAAAGCCTTTTATCTCTCAGCACTGATGGACTGGTTTAATCCTCAGCCTTGTACAGTACGAAACAAAGAGTTTATTTTCTCAGTGCTTACACCATCCCATCTGAATCCTGTTAGCAAAAATGTTTTTTCTATGGGTTTGGCAGACCAGGTGTGTATCTCTCTGTGTGAATGTGTATATATTACTGTACATGTGTGGAAGAACAAAATGGGTTCATTTTTGTATGTGCTGGTGCTTTTTTTCAGTGCATGTTGTTTTACGTGTGAATGGTTCTCTGTAATGGGGCACTATCTTCGAAATAAGAGCTCATCTGTTTTGTCTTCTACACGTTTTACATTCCTCACTAGCAGTCAGTAGCACTAAGTATGGATTCCGCTCATGCCACTGAAATAGACACGAAAAAAGGAAACTGAGGGGAAATGCTTTTTAAAGTCGACCTCATGATGGACCATTCGAAAGCTTCATGTTCACGTCTGACTTGTTTTCAACATGTGCGGCCCTTTAGGAGCCATGTTGTGCAGCCTCTCGGTGGACTCTACTTACGGCTAACAAATCAGCTTTAATCAGCTGAGTTGTTTTCGCACAGAGGTCGAAAAGTTTGTCTGGGCTGCAGGTAGTATTTTACTTGACAGTGCACATTTCTCTAAGTGAGCGTGGGTGTGATTATGTGTGTGTGTGTGTGTGTGTGTATGTGTTATTATTTGTACGGGATGATGACAATCCTGTTGGAAGTAGAGTGAGGGCAAACTCATTCTCCTTGTGTGGTTAAGAACACTGAGTATTTATTAAATTTATTGTTATTATTGGAAAAATTAATTGTTATGACTATGCTCTTCCTGGGATATCTGTATATATTTGTTAAATATAACAGGAAAAAACCAAGGAAAAAACCTAGGACACTGCTTACTGTTGTGTCCAGTCTCAACCTGTGACTTCTGGGTTCAATGAAGAATAAGTGTGAAACGTGACGAATGAGAGACAAATAAAAATCAAAGAAAGAGGCTTTAGTGTCACTGCTAAATCTTTTATCTGTCCATTATATCCATGAGGTATAACAGATTATGTTTGATGTGATTACTGATGGGAGAAGTATTTAGGTTCTTTACTAAAAATATCAAAACAACAATGGTAAAACCCTTCTTTATAGGCAAAAGTCCTGCTTTTAAAGTACAGACTTATCTCCTGAAAAATGTACATAAAAGTACAGGTATTCATTCTGCAGTAAAATTCCCCCTTTGACTGATTTACCAATGAATATTACATTCATAGATTTATAATTTGGGAGAAGCAATGTTGATAGCAATTTTGTAGCTTCCCGAGTTGGAGTTGCTTTATATGCAGTAAGGTATTTAAAATAGTTTAAAATTTAAGGGTGCGTCAAAGAATCACAATATACATTTGAGAGATAATGATGTGATAAATGGGAATAAAGGAGAACAACGAAAACTAAACTAAACTTTTTTTATGACTTAAAAATAATGTGTGGTGTCAATTCTTTATTATTTGTGCCTCGAAATATTTATTGAAATGATTGAGAGATTAAGGGGGAAGGACTCTCTGACAGCTAAGTTTGAATTTGTATTCATAATTACAAAAATGTAAAAGGTAAATGCACATTAGTTAACATGAGCACTATTGTCTAATGTTGTAAAAATGTGTTCTTCATGAGTTTATTCTGAGAATTCTAATCTGAAAATCGACCAGTAACTAGGTCTAGCATACAAATGTATTGGAGTTAAATGCAAACAACATTCCCCTCTGCAATGTAGAGAAGTAGAAGTAGTAACTATCACAAAATAAAGTAACCTGCACTGGTGGTTATCTGCCGACAAAGGAGGCTGCATTAGCAGACTCAGTCCTGCAGGGGTCCCCACTGAGGCCTATGATGTCATGTCATTTCCCAGTCTGCTGTTTTTCTCCGTGTGATGAATTCCTATAGTGTCTGTCCGACTCTGCAGTTACAATGAACGCGTGATGAAGGAGCAATTATGCTGCCCACGCAGCTAACAAAGATTTAAAAACACATTTGGAGCTGTAAGAGTGGAACTACATCTTCTAAATACCAAGAAAACAACCTGTGAAATGTCAAACTGATAACCTTAGTAGAAGTACATGCAGTGTATACAGATGATGCAAACTCACACTGTGTCTGTCAGCGTGACTCCCAATCACACGCGCTTCCAGACGCCAGCCAGTTACCTAGCAACCCCTCTTCACTTCCATGGTGATGCACTATTAAAAGTAACAACAAAGAAAAAGGCAGAGAAAGGGGATGCTGGGACTAAAAATGAAGTGGGGAGATGTTATAGAGAGAGCAAAAATAAAGATTAAGCAGGCCAGTTCACAGCTGACACTGTCACACAGACACACACACACACACACACACACACACACACACACACACACACACACACACACACACACACACACACACACACACACACACACACGTCTCCATCTGCCTTTACAGCAGACTGACATGTTAATCATCTTCTTTGTCATCCCCTTCATGATTTACTCAACCGTTTTTCACCATGTGTCCAGCTTTCTTTCTCTTTGTTCCTGGGAGCATCACGTCATACTCTTTCTGAATACGAAAGGATTTAACAACTAAAAGATACTAAACAGACTGCCTGCCAAATGGTCCTCAGATCTGCAGGACTGTCTTTGTCTTAAAATACATATTTTAACCAGGAGTGAAGCTTTATACTAAAAGGGTGTATTAAATTATGTGGTTGCAGCAGTACAAGGTTACAAATAAATTCAGGTAGGAGACATACACTAAAATGAGATCAAAATTAAAATGGTAAAGGTAAAGTGATAGTGGTTTGTATTTACATGATACAAAATAAATGTGAGTCAAATAGTATTTTAAGGATAAAATAACTTGAGCCCATGTTGAAGAAAAATGTTGACAAAGACAAGTTTGTTAAAAATTAACAACAACAACAACATTCCTTTTTGTTTGAAACTTTATTCGTATTCTTCATTTACCAATCAATAGTGCATTCCCGGGCTAGCAGTTCAGTAAAACCAGTGATGGAGTTGATGTTTGGATGTTAATTGGAAAAAGGCCCAAAACCAAAGGCAGTCAAAGCCTTGACGCGCTTCCCTTTCCCCTCCACAGCCACAGAAACAAACAGGAGATCTGTGGCTGTGAGGAGCCGCTCTGCGCTCTGACACAAGTTCCTCAAAGTTCTCTGCTGTTCGTCTTACTGCGCAAACACAGTAGAGTCGAGGTCAAAGGTCATCCAAACAGGAGGGTCAAAAGACGCACATACTTTGAGCCAGTTCTGGATCCCCTGACGAAAATGGACGTCAACAGAAAGACCAACAAATACATAAACAGTCACAAAGCAGTTCTGTGGAGGAGCTTCAGTTAAATTATCTTTCTCTATATCTTGCTTCTATTTTCTGTTGATAAAGTATTTCAATAGAGTAAAGCTCTTCACAACCATAAAACTTTTAATTTTTGTTATTTTTTTTGTACATTTGTATCATATAATTCACAAAAACGACTGACATTTGACAAACATTTATCTCAAATGACATCAAAGCAAAAATAACACAGCCAGTAGTTTGACTTTTCTTTTGTTGTTGTGCTTTTTGTTGTTTGTTTCAAATTTACACCGATGCAGAGATCTCTATTTGCACAAGTTATGCTCACAATAACAACCTCGGAGTCACTCTACCATTAATCAAGAACCTGTGTTATGTGCAGCTAGTTGTCCCTAGACGGTCGTAAAACACGTTGAGCGAGAATGACTTGGCACAACTAGACAAAAACAAGATGGCGGACTAGTGCCATGGAGAGAGGACGATGGGAGGAGACCGATCCCCGAGGGGCCCGAGGGTGAGGAGACTCAGTCCAGGCAGCCATGGAGACCGAGCCTGTGGGTGCCGTTACTCTCTGTTGTTTTGATTTATTTCCTCTGATACCAGAGCCTCAACCCCAGAGCTGAGAGATCAGATGTTTTTGACTCATTACACCTTATTTTCTTTCGCCTTTAATTTATAATGTTGTGTTGATTTGGTTTCCCTGATAAATCGGTAACATTGATTGCATTTCATTCAAATCAAACAGTGGGATAACTTGAAGGAGTAGTTCAACAGTTTGGTAAATATGTTTAATCACTTTACTTCAGACTTATTACAGATTACATAAACAATATACGACATGTTAATGAGAGAGCTTTAGAGGTGCTGGCAGGTGGATTTTGTAACTTTGGACCGAGCCAGACTAGATGTTACCCCCTGTTTTTCAGTCTTTGTGCTAAGCTAAGCTAACCTGCTGCAGCATCATTATTATAACATTTACCAATATGTCAAACTTTTCCTTTAAGAAAACGATACACAAACATTAAGACTAGGAAAACACTATTAGCTGTTTATATATATTGATCAAATCGATGTTCTATCATGTTTAGCATATGGCTTACACAATTCAGTAAACAACCCTGGTCTTTCTGTTCGAGTCTCTTACTTTCAGTTGGGGGAAAACGTAATGCTGCTCCAAAAAACGCCAATGACTTTCTTATTCTCACAGGACCGAATCTCAGCTGTGAATCAGCTGTCTAGTGTTGGTCTGACATCGGTCTCTATTGACAACATAGTGCCCTATATGTACAATATGCCATTACTTTGAGAGTCCAATTGTACTTTATTTGGACTCAGAACAGTAATGGTTGTTATAATAGAAGGTTAATACATGAAATTAGTGTATGAGATGGCAATCAAATATTTCAAGTATCAGGTTTCCATGCTTTTAGCCAAATTATGTGTAATAATACATCTCCCAGCTCTGATCCTCCCCCCCCCCACTGAGCCCCTCTGTATCATGCCGGTCCCCTCAGCGCATGCCGCCATCTCTCCAGAGACCCATTGACACACTTCTGTCCCTATTCACCTCCTAGCAGGTCACTGAAAAATGGGTAAAGGAAATCTTTCTTTGATTTAATCTCCCACATCTTTTTTGGATACGCAGTGGAATAACATCTTCTCTGTCACCTTGGCAGATGCAGAATGTGACCCTGTTCATTAAAGTCCTCTTTCTTTCCTCACATTTATTTGATCTATATTCCACTGCTGTGATCACAGTCTGTCACCACCTTCTCTGTTCATAGGGAGCATAATGGATAACATTGAGGTATGAGAGAACAGTGTGGCAGCATGCCATGA
This sequence comes from Notothenia coriiceps, assembly GCF_000735185.1. Lineage (NCBI taxonomy): Eukaryota > Metazoa > Chordata > Actinopteri > Perciformes > Nototheniidae > Notothenia > Notothenia coriiceps. The sequence goes on from NW_011369951.1 coordinate 5,109,159, forward strand.
CAGAAAGCAATAGAGCAGATATAATCCCCATCCCATACATCTGAAGTAACTCTCTGGAGCCGCACGTACATGCAGGAGGTGGGCCCGCACAAGAGGAAACTGGGTTTCATGACATCAGAGAGAAGGGAAATTCAGGTCATGCTTTCATAAATCCTCAATCCAACCTTCTGCAGAACAGCGCAGGCAGATTTAAGCTTGTCGTAAATCTATCATAAAAGCAATATTTGCATTATCAATGATTTGGCTTTACAAGTCACAAGAGAAGCAAATTATCTATGTATATTTTGACAGCTAGCCATAGATATCAACAACCATATCATCAGTAGTGTTTTTAGTGCTGTGTGTTAACTGTCCTTACAGCTCTGTGTTTTGGAAACATTTTCAAACACAGAAGCTTTGTCAACACACTAAAGAGGAAGAAATCTCAAACGGCACACTCTTGTTGAAGTGCACTAAAGATGAGTGCTCCTAGATGGTGGTCTTGCCTGTCGGGACAGATGTTTGTGTGATTGTTTTCCCTGCACTAACGCTGCTCAGAGTCTCTTCTGTGTGTTATCGATGTCTGGGAAGCTTCAGCATTAGTGATAAAAGGTTGGACCTCCGATTAGACATTTTGAAGTGTTTCTCACTGTGAAACTTTAAAGTGGATTTCCATCTAGCCAACAGCGGTCGCTGGAGCTCTGATCCCATTGGCTATTTTCCGTTGTGACATCATTAACAGGAGAACGAGGGTGGCGGGGGAGATGGGAAGGGAGGGGGTGGGGGCTTCGACAGTCCTAACAACGACCCACGACCAAGGAGGGGCTTTGGACACGAGACTCAAAACACACCAGTTTAGCGACTGAGTTTGATGAACACCAAAAGCAAAATAAACATTTCAAACACTTGATTTAGCCCTTGAATTGAAAAAGAAAACGGTCCATAAAGTGAGATACATGGCATCCAGGAAAGCAAAGAGAGCCAGTAGAGCGATAGATTAAGCAGAGAGGCAGGCGTTTTCTCTACTTGATGAAAGATTTCCCAAGCTAGTCTGTCTCACAGTCTGCGATAAGGGGCCCCTGGGAGCCCTGTTTGGGGAGGATGTAGAATCAAATTGGGGTGAGGTCTTGATATGTGTTGCACACCCCTCACTATCCCCTGCTCACGTTCACACACACTCATGCTCTCCTTCTTGTGTGGTCGAGCTTCACAATCCCCATATTCTCTTCAAGAGTTTGAAATAAGACAAAGAGAGAGAAGTCAGAGAGAAAAAGAGAGCGGAAACAAAATGCATCTTAAGTCTTTAAAACATTTACTAAATCACGCAAATGTCAATTATTAATATCTATGTTTTGAAGCTCATTTTTCGTATGAGTAAAATACAGCATTTTTTGTTTTGTTTTTATGTTTGATCGACTTTCTGCGTCTACGGAGAGGAGCCACAGCACCTGAGGGGGAAAAAGGGGGAGAAGAAGAGGGGAGAGAAGGAGGTCGGGTTGCAGACAGAGCTTGATATGTCTCCCGTTTTTATCCATCGCTGGCGGGTGATTGGGTCCGTCTCTTCTGTCTGGGCTGTGCTGCTGCCAGGAGTCGATCGAGGACAGAGGGAGGGTCACTGCGGGGTCAAAGGTCGATGGGGTCAGGAGGTCGAAAGGTCGATGTTTAGCCCTGGGTCTCTTTGCAGCTCTCTCGCTCTCGCTGACTGCACTTGCTCATCTTCATCTCTGTGAGCTGGATGTACCGCAGCACGTTGGTGTCTGAGACGGGGAGAGGAATGGATGAGAGGCCGAACGTTGAAATAAAAGGGAGAGGCACATCATTGATTCAATCATTGTAATCTCATTAGAGGCTGGAGTTACATTATGCTCCTTTCATGTCAGAGATTACAAGTTGTTTTAACAGAGCTACAATTTGGCCATGGTTGCCATAAAGTGTCATTTCTTTTTAACCACCAATCACCAACAGCACAACTGGGTTAAACTATACTCCCGTGAATCTCCGCAGTCAAAACATACACGCACATAAACACAGGTAAGACACAGATGCATGACACACGATTATACAAGGACTTGAAACCCTACATCACTGCATTCTGGATTCCCTGTAACTTAGAAAGGTAATATTAAGGACATGTAGACATGTATCTATCTACACCTGCATCCAGAGGGAGGAGGGTGGAGTGCTGGTGGAGAGGATGATCTGGGTCATGTGTGATTATGAGTGTGAAGTATAGGGTAGGAACACCAATGAGCTTGCTTGCTAAATGAACTAACGTATTAGAGAGTTATCAACGCACCATGAGTTAAAATGTTATACATATTTATACTGTCCAATGTAAAAGTTGAGCAGATAACATGTCTTTATATTGGTTGATCCAAGAGGCCAAGCATGTTACATTTTAAACAAAGTTTGCATTATGCATGTTATAAAGCAATATGGCTGCTTATCATATTTCTTATATACAGTTCTTCCTAACATTAAGCTCATGAACTATACATCCACTCAACTATAATTCAATGTACCTACTTATCATCTTAGACTCGCAGCAATACTTACATTTGTATCCATGTCTCTTGTTATGTGAGTGTAACTGAATGCACAGGCTCACCTGAGGGTTCGCGGTTCTTGGCGTCACGCAGGTAGCGCAGGGCACACTCGTAGTCACCCAGGTGATAGAAGGCGATGCCGGCTCGGTACATGGCCTTGAAGTGATCCCTCTGGTGGCTCAGCACCTTCAGGCAGTACTCCTTCACCCGCTCGTAGTTCACCAGCTCTGATTGCAACAGACACGCTGCAGAAAAGAAAGAAAAGGGTGGGAACAAGTAAGTCATTTGCTTAAAAATGTATTGTAATAATCACTCATTTAAAACATCTGCCTCGAGCCTCATTTAGGGAAGCTTAGTACGTCCCATGAGTGTAAAACAAAGATGGGATCATTTGCTGACATTTCATTCTGTGCCTTTTAAGGACACAGTGAAATGTAGCCTCCACAGTTCTTCCTCAGGATGGCAGTGAGCCGACTATAAATAAATTAACAATAAACGTCTCGCGGCGAAGAGATGATACAAAAAAAGTCGTGCAAGCAGTTAGAGCCCCGGGCAGGACAGTAATAACTCTACATGCGGCTGTTCAGCCTGACATGCAGAATACTAGAATAGGACATTATCATCTTAAGGACGAAATCTTGAGGATATTTAAGTCTTATTCTCCTGACTGTGCAGATGTGTTGTGAGCAGCGAGGACAGCAGGAGGGACGAGGAGCTGAAGGGCGGATGCAGAGATCGAGTGAGCGACAGTTACCGCAGAGGACCTTTGGGAGGAGATGTGAGCAGTGAAGTACGGATCAGAGGGCAGGAGATCTAAAACTGAAGCCACTGGCACTTTGCTATCTTAAAAACGAACAAAAAAGCAATGTAAAACACTCAGGAAAAACACTTGTGTTTCATGGCATGGATGTGTGTTGCAGCAGCAACTCTCTTCAGCGCTACTAAAATCAGCTTAGACCAGAATAACTTCATTAGTAAAGACACACACACACAACACACACACACACACACACACACACACACACACACACACACACACACACACACACACAAGCAATGTGCACTATGGCTGGCCGGCCACACCCTGCTGGCCCATTAGGCAGATGGATGGCATGCCAGAGGAAATGTAGAGTGTGGTGAGATGCATTAAGGGTGTGATGATGATGACAGGCCCAACGGAGCAGGCAGGGACACAGAAAGACAGAGGCCCCATAAAGACAGCAGAACGACATCACCGGAGCCAAGGTGTCTCAGTCAATGAGAGACAGAGCCATGTAAGTCTGAGAGCTTTCTGTTTGTGTCCAGTTTTTTATTTTAAATATTTAACGGCAGTGCTTCCAAATATTGGAGGTCAGGACTACCTCAAAGGGTTTCAATATAAATCAGAAAGGATGTCAGATGATTACGACACAAGGCTTAACAAAACAAAGTATGTATTGCAGATCTCCACAAGGTGTGTCTCCCTCTTCTCATCCATGACAAACAGAAGTTAAATCTCACCCATCCCTAAGATTCTACAGTCTAGATGGAGTTTATGATAAGAATAAAAGGGTTTATTGATCTCATATCATCCCTTACATTAGCAGATAATAACTAACTAAACGTTATCACTGATATAAAATGAGACCAACAGTTTCAATAGATTTCAGTTTTTGATCCACAAAAAAAGGCCAAACTGTGTTTTGCGACAGACTAGATAAGGCTTGTTTATAGCTTAGGCGTTAACCGAAAATGCCTTTTTCTTTATGAGTCAGGATTCGTCTCTGAATGAAATAAGTTTTCAGAGCTTGGGAATCAGTGTAATACCAATAGGTCCTGGAACATAAACTCAAAAATGAGCAAAACAAATATTTCTCAACATTTTCTTTCTCCAGCTTCTTAAATGTGAGAATATAAGGTTTTTCCATCGTATGTGCTGGCAAACTGAATATCTTTACGTTTTGAATGGGTAGTTTGAAAAAGTAATTAGAAAATGCCACCTTGGGATGTGGAAAATAATTATGTTCTGTCCGTTAAGTGAACAATAATTAGTGACAGACCTCATCAAGAGCCAAAGAAAACGCCCCTAACCAGGAGATACGGCCCATCACATCCATATAAATCAAAAGTTAAGATCCTGAAACCATGACCTTAAACTTTGACGTCTAAATGAACGGAAGGCAATCCCTCTTCATCAACAGAATAGCAGATATGCTTGCTAGTTTTTGCTTTGATTAAAAATGTAGCATTCAACAGCTTTTTATGAGTACATGTGAGACAAGAAACGAAGAATAATGAGGTGTGACCGCAGACAGGAAATCAGTGGAGCAGACAAGATGGATTTGGCTTAATGAGGAACTTGATGTGAAGACAGGGAGAGAAAAATGAGCTGCGACACTGGCTTTGTGTGCGCACATTTAGTGTCAGCGTCATGACGATCACTTTCTGAGGAACCTGTCTCACAGCCAGATTTGGGGAGGTAAAAATAGATGAAACACAAGAAATTGGAAATCAATGAAACTATGAAACCCAGAACAAAGCCAACAGGTGCAGAACAGCATTCAAGTGTGAGTTTGTGAATGTGCTTTTCTGTTGTGTTCGGTCCAATGAGAGGTGAGGTGAGTGGGAGTGGTTCACACATGCTCAGGAACCCCGGTGTTCGCCTCAGGCATCATGTCGGAAAGAACTGAGCCTACATAGAGACGTTTTTATTTAGCACAATGTTCCAAAGCCTGCGAGGTATAAAAGAGAAAGAGAGAGAAAGAGAGGCGGAAAGCCAAAATAGGACAAGAGAGACAGAGATAGGACAGAGATAGAGACAGCACAGACTAATCTAAATCAGAATCAGAAGATCTTTACGGTCGTTATACCCGTGGACAAGGAAATCTCACACAGCCGAGGGACATAAGAGAACTTCTGTATGAAAGGTACAGAGGATAAGAGAAGGGAAGGAAGCGAGGCACAAAATGTTACGGTTAATAATTATAATCGTCACAGATGGTGTTGTTGTAGTTGGATTTGGTGTACACCAGAAATCCCTGAATGTTTTAAAGATTAAATGACTGGACAAAACTCAACCGCCCAAAATGCATTGCGGTTCTTCAGATTGTCCAATGACAGACTGTGCGGTGGACAAATTAAAAGAGTAACCATTGGATTAAGCCTGAGCCACAAAATGATATATTTCATCAAAGCCATATAAAGATGTCTAATATATACATGGTTTCTATCGCAAACTAAAGCGTTAGCCAAACTGCAATATTTATTTCATTAGACGACCCTTGACACTTTAATAACCCGTCTTTGATCAAATTAGACAATACTTTGAAGTATTTAACTCCTACAGGAATATCCATATATCTCATATGGACTTTTTATTTCTTGACTTGACAATATAGTAATAAACATCCTAACACAGTTATAAAATATCGTGAAAGAAGTATTCAGATATTTGCAAGCCTTTTTGTATTCATAAAGATGCTGAGAGACATTAAAGGGAACAGTTCAGATGAAAAGTGGGAGCTCAAATATAAAAGTGGAAAACACTAAAAGTGTATTAGGTTTAATATGCCTTGAAATACGCTGGAAAATATTAAATTGAGAAGAAGAGGTAATGTCTTGATGTAATTAAAGATCAGTGATCCTGTGTAAAATGCTTTTGACCCTTCCTCCTTCTCTTGCTCGACATCCCCTCCCCTTCCCTCTGGACCTGTGTTCCCCTCCTCTCCATCACACCAGGCGCAACACCACGACTCGGCTAATTAAAGCCACTCGAGGCCCAGCTGATTAATCTGCTGTCGATCACCTTGTAATTAGTTCTGCACGAAGGTAATGGCAGACGGAGAGACCCCTCACTCTCTCTCAGACACACAACCCTCATCCTTCGCTCCTCCATTTGTTCCCGCAGTGTCACTGTGCACCACACTGTCCTCACCTTGCACCATCTCCTTTCCAAATGCCCTACAAAATATCTATTTACAGACAAATTAACCGTGCAAAGTGACCATCATGAAATCCTCTCACACTTTCAATCGCTGAGCAGAATCCGATCCAACATGCTGAGGTCACATGTCTCCTCTCGGACAGTCTCTGTCTCTATGAATAGCTCCACCCAAAGCCTGTTGTGAATGTCCATCTCTGAGAGGGACAGGCTACCGCTCTCAGCTCGCTTTATGAAAAGGGCTCGTCAGCGCTGGGATGACACAGCATTTCCTCCACACAACATCTCCATTTTGTTCCTCCCCTTGCACCTTCTTCTTTTGTCACAATATCTGAGAATTGCTGCTTTCATCTTGATCCTCATTTGATTTCAGAGCTGTTGTAAGGATTGTTTTTCATGATCTAATGCTGTTAAAAGGAAGCTCCCATAACACAGAAGCTAAGTGTTTGTATTATATTTTATATCACTCAAATGTGCCATAAGGAATATAAAATAGGCCATTTCCCAAAACGGAAATTCACATGATGAATGCTGAGACTTATCATTATGCAGAGAGGAAATCTTGTCATCAAATACCATTTGACTTAAAACAAGTGGTGCAGATGATCTCTCTGATTATGTGACACTGTAGCGGAAGACTAACGCACTTCCATATGGTGAAAAAAAACCCTCGTAATTACACTCCTATTGCTCTTGTTTGACTGTGTGCGTCTCACAGGCCTCCACAGGCTCCTCTGGAGGAGTGGGGGAATGTAGAGTGCCGGGACCAGCATTCAAAATGAGTCAGAGCTACGATTAATGAGCACGAGTAATATGAGGAGTATAGACTGGAAATGTTTTGCGTGAGTGGGGTAAACTCAATGGTAAATGTGTATAGATAATGGGGGATCAGTCTAGTTCAAACAGGAATACTCCATCATAACTAACATAACATGTTCTTTGCTGAAACACCTTAAAGAACTCCATGGCCATGGGTTGAGGAATTATTCAACATTTTGGGAAATGTGCTTATTCACCAAGAGTGAGAGTAGAAAATAATCACTCATACGTATGTTAGTTCAATAAAAGGTTACAGCTACCGGTTAAAGCATATGCATTCATGTTGTTAATATCAGACCATTGTCATCAAATCCAACACTAAAACAATGGCTGGTCTAATTCAAAAGGAGCAATACACAGTCATATATTTGTAGTTTCATTTATCAACAAGTGTTAAATATGTAACACAGAGGTGGCTCTTTCAGGCTCTAGGCTTTGTCTGGACCCCCCCACCCCTTGTCATGTTGATCCCCTAATGACACTGACACCGTTGTCATGCTTGTAAACTGCTGGTACATCAAACAAATGGGCAGGGATTACCCACAGTGCAACACTAATCCTGTGTGGGAAGTGAAGTAAAGTGGCCAGATTATTCTGATAGATCTCACTGGCAGTAGCAATTTAAGTGGGGATGCTACCCCCTCTCTGCATCTCCTATAGAACAGAGCAAGCTGGTCTCACTACTGACGTGTGGGTGCCTTTATACCAATGTACATTGCACCCTTTAGCATCTGTAGGAACCTCAAAGAATCAAATGTAAACCCATCTGGTTTTTTACCAAGCAAATGGGTCAGACAAGCAAAGGACTTTCATTCCCACAATGATGCTCCTGTCACGGCGTGCAATGTAATGTAACGCTACGTCACTGAGTCACAAGCCTTTACTTCTTTAGCTAATTTACAAAATATATATATAGATTTTGTATTTCGAAACCAAGCTGGGGATTTGTTGCATTAACCTCACTCCAAGGTTATGATACTCAACGCATCGTCACGTGTTACAATGTAGGAAACACGCTACCCTTCTGTGTCAAGAGACCACGCAAAGGGCTTATCTAAAATGGCGGCCGTTAGTTTTATACGATAGTCTTACTGACTTATTGCTCCTTTATCCGACTGTAAATCACACAGTATGTTGAGTGTTTCCATGACTGGGAGATGAAAGCATATTTCAGTTTCCCCTTTACCGCACATCGTTATCCTCAAACCCAAACTAGGCTCCTCCACCTTCTACCGTACTTCATCAAACACCCTCCGACATTGTTCTGCGCTCCTGAAATAGTCGCTGACTCAGGATTAACGGTCATCTACTTAAATATTTATACAAGTGAGGAAGCTGTCTTCTCTATGACTCCACCAAAGATGAAACCATTTATTGCTCTGAATCGCACATCTCCATTTCCGAGCAGTTTCTTCTGGTCCGTGCTGTAACCCTACAGAGCTCGTGGGGGTTGTTCAGGTTCATTGAGGCCTCAAAAGGAAATGAAAAGCAGTTTATGTAGCCATGATTTTTTTATTTAACTCATTAAAACCGGTACATTTATTTTATTTCCTTAAATGTCCAAGGGCCAAAGAAGGATCTGGTATTGTCTTTATTACTTTAACTCTCATAAGTAAAACCAGGCATTCAAACAGTAGATAAGTGCAGTTAATAAAGAATAAGCAAGACTTTTATTGAGGTTACACTTGTAGTTGAACTCCCGGGCAGAGACATCATTCTGTTAGCCGGGCCATTATCTGATATTCTGTGGACATTAAGCAGAGTCTGGTCTTGCTTAGCAGACCTTTGGCTACTGTCAAACAGCAACCCACTCTGCACACACACTCTAATAATGTACAGTCAGATTAAGGCCTTCCTTGCTAAGATTGACACACTTTATTTTTGTCAGGTTTGTTCAGATAATCTATGTACAGCAGTTAGCGACTATCCACAAAGAAACAATTTAGCTGCTGAGAGGGCTAATGAAGGGAGGTCTGTCCGACATGTTTTATGGATCCATACAAAGAAGCCGTACTGCAAGGTTGAGTAAAAATCCATTTATTGTAAGTTACGTTGCGTACGATGTTGCAATATCATGCGATGCGTTGCAATATAAAACAATGCAAAGCAATATATTTGCAGAACAGAAATAAAGGCTCCTTGAACTGTTCCTCTATTTGTAACAAACAAAACAAATGATCAGCAGGTTCCGGGAATTTTCAAAGATGGAAATTTTCCATGGGAATTAACGGGAATTTATGGGAATAAACTGGGAATTTTCAAAACTGAAGGTTGGATCTTCATAGGGAACTTAAATATAGTTGGGGAAAGTATATTTTGGCATAATCTTGACTAAAACAAACAGATGCCATTCAAGTACACTTGAATATCCATGCCATAGCACACTGCTTACTGCATGGCTATTGAGACCACACAAAGGTTCGCAACAGGCTCACAAATGTGAGAGTGGAAAAACTGGTTGGCATTCGGGAAAACCTAAGGCTGTTTGAACCTGACACAGAGCCATCCTCAACAAGGCTGGACAGTGACACTGAAGAGGAAGACTCAGAGTTGGATGTTGATGAGGCCCAGGAAGAGCCCATTGACTGAAAGGCTTTAGCAAGAATGCAGAGGATTGCTTGAAGGAAGATCTGCATGTTTAAATGGGACTTTTTGGAGGGAGAAGGGCTCTTTTCATTTAACATTTTGAATGGGACTTTGTGGGGATTTTTGGATGGGGGTGCATTTCTTTTTGTTTTTTAATGAGTGGGGTTGGGGGGATGAGTAATATTCCTGTTTTCGTTCTTCAATGAAACAAATAATTGTTCAATAAAATAATTAAAACTTGTTCTGTTCTACTTAACAAAAAATTAAAAAAAATTAAATAAATAATCTGTTGAAATGTCATGTTTTTTGTTTAATTTTGCATCGAATATTTCCAAAATTCCCCGGCTTAACTTCCCATGGAAACTTTCCGTAAATGTACCTGATATAAACACACCTCCACACAGCACACACACTATTACATACAGTGACACAGTGATGATAACCCAACTCATTTGATGCCCCTACAACAGTAGCTGTGAGAAACATGCTCTCTGCATTATGTTGGCTTTAAAATAGATGAGGGAGTCTTTAGAAAGGCCAACAGAGAGAGCCGCCAAATGGTTTGGCTTTCAATCGCATCGAGTCAGCCTTAATCTGGGAGGTAGTTCAAGCTTTTTCAGTAACTGGAGTAACGACTAAATCATGGGCTTCCGTAATTACCAAAAAAGATACAGCCACGTGTTGGCAGCCTGTTCTTTTCCAATATGGATCAGTGCCTACTCCAACATTTGCACTTCGAGCAGATATGGAGCAACATAACGATTCATTCGCAGTGATATTTGTGTCCAACGGATCCTGACGGAATCACCTGGAACTTTAGCAGCTAAATGCTGCACTTTGTTTGACAGCTATTTAACAACTGTGTCTGTCAGAAAGGTACAATGACATTGTTTAAGATGTTTGTGCAGAAACAGTTGCCTGAGATGCTAATGAGTTTGGTAGGAGTTAACTCAAACAATATGTGAATTTGTATCTGCTTGTTTCTCTTTTTTACATTGAAATATCACCCAAAAGGTTTTGGCTAAAGTAGGAAAGTTCATGTCTCCATAAAATCAAACGTGTGCGATTTAAACAACACTGAAGAGACAAAATGGCAGACGGACACAGATCTGTGAGAAGCGACGAGGAGACGTTTCTTAAATAAATACATAAACCAAAATAGTTTCACCTAATTAAAAAAGATATCCGCACTAGCTGTTTATATGTGCATAACTCCAAATGTGTCAATAATTGCAGTGATGGGAAACGTGCTTTATTGCATTTTATGTTAAAATGTTCTGGAAATGGGGTTAGAATTTCCGTATCATTCAGATAGTAACCGACAGATGCTTTAAAGCTCCTCATATCTGCAGGCTTGAGAGATGAGCAGTCACTTCATCTATTTTTAGTATACAGTTATTGCTTATAGCAGCTTTAGCTTCACATTGATCTCCATATTTGTTTTTTTATTTGACAGCACTGGTGTGAAAGTGCTGGTTACTTGCTCCACTGAGGATCACCGTCAGTGAGGGATAAGCAAGATGAGCACAACCTTTACATTTCACTGCCGTCACAAACAGCGTGTAACAAGGACGATTTTTCAATGTCAACCCCCGCAGAGCATGTTTGGGAAGTAGGCAGAGCTCAAATAGAGACCAACATGGGCTTTTTATCAGCATGGAGCTCTGCGGGTAATCATAAACAGCCAATTGGTTTACTCCGCACTGTCCGCCGGAGCACAGGGTGTTAGATATGCTTAAATAGCTTCAGCAAATTCTCATTACTGAAGGCTTACAGAGAATGAATATTCTGCATTTCTCCATCTCTCTCTCTCTCTCACTCTCACTGTGAGTGTGGCATCTGTTTCAGTTTCCTCTCAGCTGATGCCATGACTTTCAACCGCGCACTAAAAAAAAGCTTTGACAGACACTTTCAATTTATTCATTTCTTCACACAACTGTCAATCCACATCAGAACATGATTACAGTCCGAAAATCTAAATCGCACGCATACATATTAAACTCAAAACACATCCCAGTCAAATTGGCACAACTAACGCACTTTAATGAGAGGTGGCAGCAGGAAGGGATAAATGGCATTTTGTAAATCTTTATGTTTTATTTTGTTGTGTAAAGCACTGTAGTCGAACCAGACCCCATGATCTTCATTGTTGGCACTAACTATAATACATTTCCCCTACATTGTCTACAAGCATTAAACACATCTGAACTGTAGAGCATTTGCCAAATGATTAACCGCTGCAGATAGTAACGGTGTAGGAGGGACGCTTAAAAGATAAAAATAGCTAATTATGACTTAATCTTTCAGTATTGGCTCACCTCGCATTCACCTCAATGTTGCCAAGCCAAAACCAAAAAACAATGCGGCCCAGAGAGTAAAGGCATAATATGCAAACATGCCAACCTTACTCACTATGCATCAACACTTAAGCATTTACTTCTCTATTTATTCCATTAGTTTATTTTGGATTACCACAGATCATCTATGGAGGAAAATAAGTATCATTCAACTATATCTACTAATAAGCATCATAACAATATTTGCTTGTTGCCTTCGCCTTTTCTTCTTGGCTTTCCCTCCTCCTGAGTTCTTGCCTGTTTCCTCTCTTTCCTTCCTGACAGATGACTGGGTCTTATTTACTCTTGTGACAGGAGTCATCAGGGCCTGCCAGGGCTCTGATATATATCAGCTTGGCCTGAATTGGAATTCTCAGCATCCTCCTCACAATAGAATAATAAATAAAAAAGCAGCTCTAAAAACTCCCCCTAAGAGGTCATAGAGGCGAGCATTTTCCTCCTCTCTTTCACTACTTGTCACTCTCCTATAAAATCGTACCCCCCTCAGCGGTCATATAATCCCATCATATTTAAGAGTTCTGTCCAGTACACTCGCTCCCTCCCCCATTTCAGCCTCTTCATCTTTTCTACTGACTCACCCCTGCTCCCATGCTCCAAATCCTTTTTCTCTCAGCTGAGATGAGTTTTTTTCGAGATGGCACAGGCAGAGTACAGTGTGAGTGTTACAGTAGAGGGAGTGCCAGTCGTACTCCTGACAGCAAAGCTACACCATCTGCAGCCCTGGCACATGGAGGCTCTGGCCACCTCTCCAATGGCAGACGTACATGCACAGAGGGAAGAAAAAACACCAACCAAACCTCACCCCCATCCCCCTTCTCACCCTCGCATGACATTTATTCCCCTCAGCTTTACTCACCACCCTCCTACAAGCACATTGCACAGTGCGTTTCATCTCAGACAGCCTTGCTTTCCCCTCATCTCTGCCCCTCTATCTCACGTTTATCCTCCCCATTTCTTTTCGTCTTCCTTCATCTCAGTCCATCTTGTCCCCTGGTGCCGGAGCCGGCAGGAGATGAAAGGGAGGAGCTTTGTGTTGTGTTCTGCGAGCTCGACTGTTCACGAGCAGTGGGTAAGAGTGGACTGGTGGAATCAACCCGTCTGTGCAGTTACACACAGTTACACATAGCGGACGTTATTTTAATACAACCCCCCCCCTGCAGCAGGACTGTGCTTAGAGCCTGTGATGTGGTGCGTTTTCAAGTGAGAAAGTGCAGCGAAAGCACTGCGGCTTTGTGTGTCTTTGATTGATGACGAACGCTGTGTTTTATTTCTGGTCCAGCAAGGAACAGATGTTGATGCCCATAAACAGACTCATTAAATCTGTAATGTTAGGCCTGTAATTGCATGTCATGGTTCGGAGGTTCACTGGTGGCCCCGAGGCTCTGAACACAGGACACATGATGGGAAACACATTTACAGCCGGTATGTACATGTAATCTGTATCTGAATATGTGCCCTGAATAATGATCCATGTTTCTTTGCATTACTCATGGTATTAAAATAGTTTGCCCTGATGTCGATTGTGAAAAGTGTGATTGGATTTCAATAAACAAAGCATTTAGGTGTCATAAAAGGGGCATCCAAGCTGCAGGCAAGTTAGCTAGCGTTAATGCTATCCTTTGTAGCAGTTGCCCGGCTTCTTTATGCTGTAGCTAGGCATCCATTAAACTTTGGACTTTTGTCTGAACACGCTATAACGATGTACACATTGCATTTATGCCTGACTGAGATTCGATAAAATTGCTAGCCTGACGCCAACTTATTCCATATTACTTACTATTTATGTTTTTACAACACTGAAAATGGCATGCCAAAGTCACACAATACAATACAGCACACAATGATATGAAGACGGATACATCCCCCCTCCCCCCCCTGATATTCAGCTGTATTTACTCTAGGCCAAAGTATAGGATACTTTAGGATCAGAAGCTCGCATGCAGCGCATCCTGTTACACTGCCGGCAAAGCCCTGCTCAGCTTTCTCTGTCAACATAGCATGCAACTAGGAATTGGTTCAGATGATTATATTTACAAAGACTGATTGAATATTGACATAAAAATGGTGGCTAAATTTCCCTGATTAAAATGATTGTGTTCATAACCATTAGAACACAATACCTGCTCACTTGGTTGGAAACAGGAAATTATAACTTCATGTGGAGTTTACTTTAGATAAAGCAGCATGAGCTCCAGGTTGTAAACTCCAACTGCACAGTGGGTCTCCACAAACACTGACGGGAAGAGTTTTAATATTAAATGGCATTCATAACCCCTCGGCAAATGTTAGGTATAGCGGTTTCTCTAGGGCAGGGGTTTTCAAAGTGTGGGTAGGTGAGCCTCCCCTCAGAGAACATAAGAACAGCCGCGCCCCCCCTCCCAATTATTATTGCTGTTATTATTATTATTATTATTATTATTATTTTTGT
>NW_011369951.1:5123824-5136559 GCF_000735185.1 Notothenia coriiceps
CCCCCGTCTCTGGAACTCTCTCCCAAAAGACATCCGCAATATGGACTCACACCTTTTTAAACTGGTGTATTCAATATCTTCATTCTTCTAACTGATTTTTGTTTTTAAGTCTTTGTTTTTTAAGTCTTGAATTACTGTTTGATCTTCTTTGTTGCTGTAGGTTTCCCAGACTTAGCATAGGCTACGTCCCAGGCTACATCCTTCTCCCTTTGCCTCCTCTCTGCTCTGGGGATGTTTGACTGGGGTAAATATAGCCTGCTGGTTTGAGCCAGAGGATAAACACAGATGTGGAGGAGGCCTTTCTGGCCACAGGTCGGCCTGCGTCCTCCCCCCTGGTCGGCCTGCGTCCTCCCCCCTGGTCAGCCTGCGTCCTCCCCCCTGGTCGGCCTGCGTCCTCCCCCCTGGTCAGCCTGCGTCCTCCCCCCTGGTCAGCGTTGTTAGCAGAGGGGGAAAGTGAGAGAGAATGCCTCTATCCGTCCCCAGCACACTTTAGGAGGGTTGCTGGACTCAACACTGAGCTTTTGACGGGTTAACAGGATGTATACATTAGCTATAAATCATTGAGACAGCCTGACAAAGTGCTGCACATAAAGAGTGATTTACGCACGCTGTCTATTTAGCAATTTAAAGTGGAGGCCACTCAAATATACAGATGGTTGTCCACTTAACACAGAGTGTCCTCAGCCCTGTCAGGGGGTGAGTTCAAACTGGACTATTCATTTATTTGCTGTTTATATTCTTGACACATCAGTTGGTTGTTTGAAAATGTCCATCATAGTTTACGAAACAGAAGGTGATGTGTATGATTGTTGTCAATCCAACATCAAAAGGTAGATGGACTGTGCTTATTAAGCGCTTTATCAGGTCTTTACGACCCCTCAAAGCGCTTGACATATTACAAGTCATTCACACCTCATTCATGCTCTGGGAAGCTAACATTAATACACATTCACACACTTGGCCATGCAATCAGGAGTAACTCATGGGTTAAGTATCTTGCCCAAGGATACATGGACATGTTGACTGCACGGGCTCCCTCGAAGCCACAGTCGCCCTACAACAGACTTTTACTTCAATGATACAAAACAAAGAAAGAAAGCAGAACTTTTCCATATTAGGCTAAAACCTAAGTAATTAGTTAAATGATACATGTATTCCCTCTAATATATTGTTTTAATTCTTCTCACAGACAGAAAACCACACATGACTGTTTGGGTTATTTCTAAATTCTCACGCTCAATCCAAGGCCACGAGGGTTAGGAATCTGCGATAACTGACGATAGGCCTGCGTAGTCCTTGAGAAAGACCAAACAGCTTATCCACACAACATAAAGAGCTCTTATCTGTTACTTTACCCCGTTTATAATACGTATCCCTAGCCTATAGTCCTTCATCAAAAGGGCCTGATGGTTTAAATTTTGTTTCAGTGCTGTGTTGTAAGAAACGCTTGATGATAGAAGCACAAATCACTCATTGGATCTCCAGGGAACAGGCCTTGTTGTAAAGACTTGTGAAACCTTCAGAGACTCATCCTTTGATAAGAATTGTCATGCAGCTGAGAGGAGGGGGGGGGGCAGACTCTTTTCTCTCTGTAATGTCTTCACTTCCTTTATTCCTCAGAGTCCTTGTTCCTTGAAGACCGTGTTGGTACACCTGCTTCATATCCGTCTCTAACTGAGGCTGCACACATCGGGTTGACAGGTGGTGTGTGTGTGTGTGTGTGTGTGTGTGTGTGTGTGTGTGTGTGTGTGTGTGTGTGTGTGTGTGTGTGTGTGTGTGTGTGAGAAGAGCGTGTAAAGAGCTCTGTCACACACATAGCAGAGGAGGAAAAGAGGAAATCCTGCGTGACTTGACAAAGAAACAGCTGATTCTGTCTACATCTGGTTTTTATGGAGTGAGAAGGAGTAAATTAACTTTGTGCCACACACACACACACACACACACACACACACACACGTCAAGTCATGAGCTCGCTCGCTGTTCAACTTAATCTGAGCTGTCTGCGCTACGGTTCTAGTTGTATAGGAGTATAAACTGTATAGTAGTCTTCAGTGATTGGTGAGTGTGGGCAGTTGCTGTTGATTTGGTCATATCTTTATAAACTGGATATTTGGGGGCTTTTGACCATCGGTAATACGAAACAAAGACAATTAAAGACGTCACCTTAAGCTTTGAGATAATGTCACAGGCATTTTATTTTTTTAATCAATTTACAATCACTAACCAGAGAAATCAGGAAATGCTCCGCATGTGAGGTGCTGGAACCAGAGAACATTTTTCACAAGACCTTGATGATGATTTAAATGATTACTTGATTAGGGTACTAATGATATTACTGATCCACTAATCACTTGAGCTCCAAACCACACCAGGCATTTGAATAAACACATTCAGGAGAAATAATGACGTGAGAAGAAAGTGAGTAACTCAGCCAGCGGAGAGCACTCTCATGAGATCTCTGTAGCATGCTTTGTGCTGAGGTAAAAAACATGTCTTGACTTATAGATTTTCATGTTGGATATAACGACAGGATGTTTGACCTCTTTGATAAGGAATGTAAATGAGGAAGTTTAAAAGCCCTTCATCTCTGTCATGGCCTGAATTACTGGATCAACAAGGGACTTTAATGACCCAGCCCACTGCACCCGAACAATGAGTCAGTCCTTCATCCTTAAAGATGAGTTTATGACCATTTTTGTAAAGTGATAGAGGCATCATTGTAGCCCCAAGATACCTCGTGTGTTATTTTGCTCCTTCTGGCTCTCTCTGCTTCCCGTTGGAGGTCAAGCTGTTGGACAGGAAGTGAGTGTGTACTGAGGAGGATGCAAGTATGTGGTGGAGATGAGTGTAGCGATGAATCACACAATAGGCATCAGAGAGAAATGACTTCACACTGCAGAGGTCAGGCACGGAGGAGAATGAGCATTCCACACGACACGAGTAAAACATTCCTCGCAAGCTCAGAGAAATGTTAACACAACCAGTCTCTGGCATGCAGCTGATATCCTGGACTCTGTCTTTGTCCATCCATGTTTGGGATAGTTTAGTATTTACTCATCTCAAACAGTTGGAGAAAAGACGGTTGGAGTGAAGGGCGTTACTCCAAACAGCATCAGGAAACATATAGATTTGCATGTTTCCTCTCAGGATGTTGTGTTTGTGACCTGCGCGTCTGTAAAGCCCAGACAGATCAACACACACAGCTCATGTGTGTGTTTGGTTATGTGTCTGGGTGGGATTTGGTCCTTTTTAAAGATGTTTTTAATTTATTTATTTTGTCTCGTTTTGAAATGTTTTAGGAAACACTTGGTATCTCTTAAAGACAGAAAGAGTCTTTCTTTTCTCTGATTTGTGGTATGTGTGCGGGAAGCCGTGCACACACACATGCACACATATGGTCCCTCTGTCCCCCTGCATCTTCATGGCTCAGATCGCAGGCTGCGACTGCTGACTGTGGAGCCATTGTTTTAATGCTAATTGAGTATAACATGTAGTCAAGCCATGAATAACTCTTGGCTCAGTTCTTTTGGTACTGTATCAAAACGTCGCCTCATTTCCAAATCAGATTTGATACCAGGATGGAGACTATTTACTGAGCTGTTTCTACACAAGTGCATTTGGTCTAATCTGCACTGAGAGGGTGTGTTAATGTGTTTGCCTCACTGAAGCAGGGCAATATGTTAAAGCTGCTCTATGAGTGGGATTTAGAGTAAGGGGATTATATAGAAACATACAGCTGTTTTGTTTAAGGCCTTAAACATCTTGCTTATCATGTAATCCATTGTGTGTGTGTGTGTGTGTGTGTGTGTGTGATGACTGACAAAGTAACAATGAATCTAGTTGGGTCAATATTGTCAATACTTTTTGAATAATTGATTATTGTTTCTTTTGGTCTATTTGCCAGCAGATAAGCACAAGCTCATTGCCTCTCTAAGTGGGCGTTAAGACAGAAGAGCAGAGGTTGTGTTACATCAGGTAAGGTGAGAGGATGAAATATGACGCTTGAGGGCCAGTTGGAGTTATAGATCCATTAGTTTGAAGTTGAGTCGTGGAGAAAAATGGCCTAGCTGTTTATTATATCGTAAGGAAGGATTTAACAACTCAAGTAACGCCAGGAATATGTGCGTGCACATACATAAATAACCAATGAGGTGCTTTGCTGATTGATGAGCAAACGTCAATGTTTGTTTATAATGGATCCCTGAGCACCCCACCGTCTCAATGAACTGACCTTGTTTGGTTCCCCCTGAAGGGCTATAGTCTGTTAACTCATGGCCTTAATTGATAGGTGACCACAAACTCTATAGTATCTTTTGGTTGTGTCCTTGAGGTTTCTGGCTGTGTTGATAAGCCCCTTTAACCCACTGTATACAACTCAAATACAGCATCTTCACATTCATCTTCTGTTTTTAGCGCCTCTGAGCAACAAATGATGCTAGTTGCATTAGGAGGGTAAGGTGTTGCATAAGGTATCACGTCAGAAGTTTTTCTCCTTAATCTAAGAGAAATGCTACAATATTGAGTGTCTTCAGTGTAGCATACCAATAAATAGTTAGTTACATAAAGTGTATTATTAAATACATCTCAAACAAATCCATTGTGTAGCACCACAACAAGGAGCAGACATCTAACTGTGCTCTGTCTCTCCAACCGCGCTTAGGGGTAACTATAAAGTGGCCTCTTCCAGCATGAGGACACACATATCTGATCTTCTTTGTTGCTGAGTCTGAGACAATTCCTGAGCCTGTGAGCTTTTGTGTGCCTCCCAGGGCTGTTTATTGAAGTGCCTCATTAAATTGTGATTAGGTGTGCTGATGCCACCCTTTGAAACTCTCACACTGTTCAGTTTGCAGCGACTCCACTCTGCACATCTGGCTGCTGTCCAGCTGCTTTTCAGATAATGTAAATATACTTGTATTCCAGTCAAAAGCATCGTTATAACTATCGCTACAACATTAGACAGTGATACAAACTATCATCCACACACTCTTTTGAGTGCTTTGTTAAGAGCGGGTGCAGCAGTAACAGCCTTGTTGAGTCTCCCAAAGGCCGGAGAGCAGGGGAGGGAAGTGACAGAAGTTAGGGTGTTTCTCCCCAAAACAGTAGAGCCTGTTATCATCGTGGGAGAGGAGGAGACAAACCGGCTGATAACTGAAAGGGGGAGACACGGCTTGACAGGGGAGGAGGGATACAAGGGCACACACAGAGAGAGAGAGAGAGAGAGAGAGAGGCTCCGCATAGGGAGGCAAGAGAGCCGGCCCAGGCGCTTCCATCTCCTCCTTCACCTCCTCGATTCCCTCTCTCTTTCTCTCTCAGTTTTCCCCATGACCTCCGCAGCTGAGCTCTGATTAGATAACGAGATAATAATTATAACCAAAATGGGGAACGATGCAGTGGAAGTGAGGGACGACAACAAAACGTTGAATGTGATACGACTCCCCCCCTAGAGAGAGGTGTACTGTCTCTTGTCTCCTGAGAAGATGTGGATCTCTAGAATAAGAGATAAAAGGGACAACAGTAGACGCGTTGTCTCTGACGCGTTGTCTCTGGCGCGTTGTCTCTGGCGCGTTGTCTCTGTGCTGCAGCGACCAGGTGGTTGTCTGTTAACTGAAGGTCGCTGCCATCACCCGCACGACGAAGCTCACTTGACCCACTTTGTAGGCCGAGGCGCTGAAACACCCTCAAAGTCTCGCCTCTCCTCCGCCTCAGACATGCACTTAGGCAACCTCATGAACTCGTGTCACTGCTCTCAGCCCAAACACCTCAGCGCACACATGGCTGCGTCCATTAAGCAGATTTCTGACATGCAACTACTGCAGACGCTCTTTCTTTGTTTCCCCCCGTGATGTGCATGTACACATTCACTTGCACAGTTGTGTACAGAGGCTCTTTTTTTCCAGTGGTTCCCACGAATTTGACAGGAATGTTGGCAGCCCAGTGGGGAGCCTCGAGGCAGTGGATTTGTGTTCCTCCCTTCACAGTTTAAAAAAGGGATAATCGACTTTTTGGTAAATGCCTCCATGTACTTTTCCAACAAGAGTTAGATTCTAAAATCAATACCATGCTCAAATACTACCTAGCATTGACTCTAAAGCTCTAACTGATATGTTGCCTTTTGTTTCATCTGTACTCCAAAGTCAACTTATTGAGTGGTTATCTTCTTATCTAACTTGCAGCAAAAAAGTGTTACCCTCAAATGTGAAATACCACCTTTTTAACTCTCCTCTCTCTTCCCCACTTTCCACCTTTCCTTCCGTTTTTCTAAACTCTTTGTCACAAGTAAAATGTTATTTTAGCCGTCTGCGTCTGAAAAACAACTTGTATGCTTTTGTGAGCACATGTGGAGCTCAGTGTTGATGCATGTGTGAGTGCCCACATGGCTTAAGAACCACACCCTGGACTCACGCCACGCTTCAAACCAAACACAGAGGCGACTTCTGGAGGGATTTAGCTTGTTGTGACAACGCTCTGCACTGCTTTAGGCCCGGGACTGTGATGACTTTAGATCTTTGGGTGAGGACTGAGCAAAGTGACAGCCGTGCAGCCGGCCTCCACGCCATCCCTGCTCTTGTAGCCGCGGCAGAGTTTTGAGGAACAAAGTGATGACGGTGATCCGGTGCTACAGTCCCTCTGTTGGGGGTTTTATTTGAGGCTGGTTGGAGCAGACACACCTTCCACTCGGCTGTTATTTCTGGCCGAATTCCACCTCAGAGATGCTGCTGTCGGGCCGGATGCCTGGGATAGTTTTGAGGGGCTGAGATCTCTATCGGCGTGTAAAACTCCCCCTCACCTTCCGCTGTGTGATTGATACTGCAACCTGAAACCAACAAGCATACATCAATTATTACAGCTACTTCGGCATCAGAACCATATGCTGGCTGGGTTAATACAGGTCTTAAAGGAAGTCAAGGTTGACCTTCTGGACTTCTGGACTCTGAAGGGAAAGACCTGACGGCACTTCAACCAGATCCTGTGTCCCCATTTAGCCTTTTACCTTTAAATATTTGCGATAGACACACACACACACACACACACACACACACACACACACACACACACACACACACACACACACACACACACACACACACACAAACAATGCTACCGTGAGTTAATAGGAGCCACACCTCTCTCCTCTAATCCTCTTTTAGTCGAGACAAACCCCTCTTTATAATATCTTGTGAATAGACTGCGCTCACCACCTGCCTCTCATTTTGCAGGACTTTATTTGTTGTGTATGAAGCACTTACATTTTAACGGATACTTTTTTGCTGTGTATTTTTATCTTAAAACAAACAATAAAAACACCGAATTTTATTATACCAGCCAAATTAGAACAAATAGTGTGACGGGGAACAGGGAAATGTGATAAAATAAATATTCTTTATACTTCATTCATTAAGATATATATTTTCAGTAACATTAACTTAAGAGCACTGAGTTATCTTACTTGCGGTTCCCAACTGAGGGATTCAGAGCTGATCCTTTCTCCAGTGAGTTTAGCTGGGTGGGGTTTCTTTCTTCTGCTTTCATAGGATCAGTCTTCTGGTAACCAGAGACACAAAAGCAGTAGTGTTTAATATATATTGTATAATACTAGTTTCTTTAGCAATTCGTCTATAACCGGCGCAGGGGTGAAAGGGATATTAAATCTTTAAGAGAGTTTTGGAAGTAGCTTTCCATCACCATCAGAATAGATGGCAATGTGAAGGACCTTTGTCCGTATGGCTTTTGCAACAAGCACAAACAATAGGAGAATAACGCCATCCACCTTTATTGGCCAAGTTTGTGTACAGAAAAACAGAAAAAATACCTGAGAGTGCAGTACTGAGGAGGCCATCTCTGGCGCTGCCTTAAGTGTTTTCTATGTGTGTTTTTGAACAAGTACACAGTGTGCAGTTACTTTTGAGATTTACCTCTGGTGCTATTTGCTCTATTTTAATTCCCTTGGCTTGCGAGCCGCATTCTTTGTTTCTATTTTCTCACAGTTTCTCGGTTTTGTGCAGCTCTGTTTCAGCCCAGTCTCAATGGACCTACTGTACTGTACTCTGTTTGCTCTCACTAGTCAAAGTCCCTCCGGCAAACACTGCCTGGTCTCTCTGGGGCCCGGGACAGAGCTGCAGCAGAGCCCGGCCCACCGAGCTGCACGATACAGTTTCACCTAAGACTCATGTTACCACAGTGTCTGTCTGCCTGGTGGTGTTGTGTGAGAAGTGGGGGTGTATGTGTTTCTGTGTGGGCCTATAAGTGTTGGCTAGGGATTCATGGTGGACTCCAGATGCAAGTTTTCTTTAAGTGAACACACAGATCAATAAATGGTCACAGAGATGTAAAGGTTTTTAGCTCTACAGATAGTTTGAGTAAGTCAGATGAAGGGGAGGGGGGGTGGAAACACCAGATCACACATTACAGTAGGTGTGAGAGGAAGAACTGCAGACCCTTGTTAAAAAAAAAACAGATGCATCCCCCTTCGGCAGGGAGACTTGTCTGTTGTCCTTCAAATGATTCCAAAATGTTTGATTGATTTTTGAATGATTCAAATGGTGTCCAGGTAAAGTTGTGTTTTCACAGTTTGGTTCACGCCTTTTTTTGATTTAATATAACTCCCTCCACCTTTGCAAATCCAGGTATTCTGTGGGACTTGAAATTGCTCCCCTCGGCTGGTGTCGGCAGACGGAGAGAAAAGACGGAGGGGGGGGGGAGGCCGGAGCGATTATGAGACTTGGGGTGTGCTTTAACCCACTTACCACACCATCTCAGGGTCTCCTGCCAAAACGATGAGCTTAGTGGATCTAATCCTCTTCCCAGAGAGCTGATAGTTTGTTGCTGCTCTCTTGTCTTACTTCCTAGCTATGTTATCTGTGTGACTTTGTTTTATTTAGCACTATTTTTACTACTATGATTTGTTTGTATGTGTCTTATAAGTGGATGCATATGAGTGTGGATTTGTCCATCTCGTTTGTGAGAGGTGTCAGGCAGTTTCCTGGTCATAAACACAGCAGTGTAGTAGCCCTGCTGTGGTTTGAAGTAAGCCCTTACAGCGCTAACACAGGCTTGTTTATCTGCCCCCCCCCCCTACAGACTGGTTTGTGCTGGGCTGGCCTGTGCCCCAGAGGTCTGACTACAGTCTAGTTTGAGTCCATCATATCCCAGCTTTCAGCCAGCACGCCCGTATCCCCCACACTATGCTGGGCTCCCTCTCTTAATAAAACAGGCTCATAACGCCACGTTCCTTGCATTCTTGGGTCCTATGTGCAGGCTTCTCTCCTCTTTTTTCACATGCATGGATGGCTCCCACTGAGAAATGCAAACCACAACATTAATGATGCCAACAATGGTGCACAAAGCTTTTAATGTGGCTAAATGTTTCAGGGTTTTAAATAAGTTTATTTGCCAATAATGGGTATTCATAGATATCCACACAACATTTCAAGATGTTTGCCGCTTTTGTGCAAGTGTAAAAAAAGAGCAGAGATGGGAGGAGGAACAAGTGAAGGCTGATTCACTGGTGGGGGGGTGTTGTTGAGCAGCAGCAGCCCTGTCACTGTAGGTTTACGTCTGGACTCCTCCCCCCCTCCTTCTAGCAGAGCGGAGTCATGGCAGAATCGGGGTCAGCTACGCTTCCTCAGTTGCTGGCCGGTTCCTTATTCCATCCTTCTTTCCCCAAACCAAACGTTCTGTTCTCTGCGTCCCTTCTCCATATTTGTCATCTGACCTCTGCTTTCAAAAAATTCAGTCTCGCTTCTTTCTCCTTCTCAAAACCTCCCTTAATATCTATCCTCATCTCATGAATGTAGTATGGGAACCCCCCCTGTTCCTCTTAAGGGAAGAGGACGGGGTGGGATTGATAATTAACAAAGGCTGATTCTATCACTGAAAGGCTGAGCTGTCTGGGAAGTGTGTGGAGGGGAGTGAAGGGTGGGGATGGTGGGGATGGTGAACAAATTGGGCTTTTTAAACAGAGTATCAGATGCTGAAGAATGACAAAAAGCACACTGATGAGACACAATGAGTGATGTGATCTAAAAGAGGCAGTGTTTGTGTTTCCATGTTTTTGCCAAGTCCATGCAGTTTAGCCATGGCAGAACTCCTCTTTAACAGCAGCACAGTGCGATGGTACGAAGTCCAACACTGCATAAAAGCTCTGATGAGCTTAGGCAGCCATGAAGACTCATTAGCATCTCATAAAAGATCTTTGTGCCCTCAAGACGACATTATCTCTGGTGAAACTACCACTAGTGCTGTGTTGTTGTTCATCCACAGTACAATGACACGCTATATGTGTTTCTAAAGGTCAGAGTCTATGATTTGAATAATTCCTCCCATAAACACATTGTAATGTCACGACAATAATGTATTGTTGTGTTGGTTCATATATGCTTGGTTATTTATTTAATCAAGGAAAGCAGTTTAAATGAATGAATGCGAATCATATCCAAAACTAACCCTCTGCATCATCAAAGATTCAGGCCTCCTCTGAGGCTAGAAGGCAGGGCCTGGCCTGGCCTGGCCTGGCACAGCCTGGTTGGTTAAACAGATGGCTCAGTGCAGGCCAGACAGACTCTTAACCCTCTGGGCCCCAAGTGACACCAGGTGTATTTCTACAGTACGTAGATACAGTAGACCTGATTGTTTGTTCCATACAAAAGTGTAAACTGTATGTGGTTTGATGTGGTTCATGTCCTGGATGTTAGCAGGTGGACTCATTGTTATATGAAAAAAAAGTCACGTCATAGTCGTGCAGGTAAACCCTTTTAAATGTGCAATTTTGTTAAGCTTTCCAGTCTTTTGTGTCAATTCCCCTTCATATTGGACGGTCAAAATGAGAGTTGTTTTGATCTTCTCATCTAACTCGCAGGTATTTCCCACAACATCACATTTCCCACCTTGATAGAAACATTTAAAAACCAACAACCACATAAAGCTGGCAGCGCATCATCTGCTTCACTGTCAGTTGGTGGTCCATTTGTCCAGAAATAATAATAAAAAGACACATATATAGCATGTGCATTTGCAGGATACAGCTTCCTAGATTTTGAGTTTCACTTGGTCAACCACACATCTGCCAAGTCAGAGATCCCGGACTCTAATCCTGTATGAGTCAATTTAGAGACAGGCCGGTTAAAGCTTATCAGAAAATACAAGCTTGTTGGAGTTAGTCACTGCTTTATTTCACCTTCCCCATGTGACCACGCCTTTTATCAAAGATGGGACTGATAGTGCATTTAGGAACAACAAAAAGCAGTTCTCCTTATTTTATAATACAGAAGTGGGTGCTGTGGTTTAGTACAGCTGCGTCCTGAGTCTAGGTGGAGGATCACAGAGGCAGGGCCCGAGCCAGCCCTCAGTCAATATTTGCCTCAGTGAGTGCCTAGCCACTGGCAGGAGAACAAAATGGTCTGGAACATTTCCTAGGCCCCGTCCACACGGAGACGGAAATGAACCTTAGTCATTTTCAAAAACGTCTGAGTGAAGAGAATAATTAGCGATACAGGGAAAGGAGAGGAGAGTGAACAGGCGTGTTAGCGGCAGACAGGGAGAGACAAATAATTACACATGGCGCTCTCCAAGAAGAGGAAAGTGGACAGTGAGAACAGAGCTTTTAACCCTGAGTCATTCATGTTCATCCGGCCCACTGGGAGCACAGAACCAGTGTGTCTCATTTGTTCAGAGACCACGGCGCTCATTAAAAGTGCCAAAACGCCACTATGAGACAAAACACAAAGTGAATACCCTCAAGTCAGAACTGAGGTCACAAAAATATTATATATTTTCAAAAGCTATTTTATTTATTTTCTCTATTTTATTTTTAAATGCAGCCCGAGAGGAACATTACACATATCCACTGTATTTACTGCATATCTATATAGTTCAATGTTAATGGACAATAAATATTGTTGTTTATGAATTGTACTTTCTTTATTTGATTGGCAGCCAGTTGTTGATTTACATGCAGACGTTGATACAGCTACAGGCTACTTCAATATATATCACACTAATTCATAAAGCAACTTAGACATTTTTGATGTTCCGGACCTTTGCATGGTGGAGATTTTCTCTAACTGGACCTCGTTGAATTTTAGTTGAATACCCCTGGTCTATACGATAGAGAACGTGAGCAGATTCAACTGATATCGTCTCCATGTGACAGAGGTACAGCGTTTCTCTCCTCAGCTCCAACAGCTGCCACTGTACGACACCTGTTCCCCATGTTCTCCAGGTCTGTGTTTATAAAAAGCATCAGAGCAAAACCACAGCACTAAGTGGTTAGTGGGTGGCTGCAGCAGAGGCTTCACTAGATGCTCAAATGTACAGCATGTGTAGCTTTAGCTTAACGTTTGCATTGTGAGCTGCTGTTGTGACACGCCGTCAGCAAACAGCTTGGACACCGGCCACCCAGGGAGAACTGGACACTGTTTGGCACCTATACTCTCCCTCTCTGTTCTTCCCACTGCTCTGTCCATCTGGCAGACAAATAGACAAATGAACAGTAGCACACAGGTGGGAAGAGCAGCCATGATGACATAAAAGAAAAGGGAGAAAAAGGCAGCAGAAGACGGGGAGGATGCCAAGAAAAAAATGGAGGAAATCATTGGAGATGCAGATATACTTATGAGCAGAAAGGTGTGGACTGTGGGTAAAAGTGTGTGTGTGATTCTGCAACATGTGGCACGTAAAGAGACTGGCTCTTCTCATTAACCAGACCTCCCAGTTGCTTTGCATCCCCCCCCCCCC
>NW_011369951.1:5136583-5143450 GCF_000735185.1 Notothenia coriiceps
AGTACAGTTGCAGTGCACAGGAAGTTGTAGTCTTTTAAGAACAAGACTCGGACAGGGTTCCTGGGAATCCTAAACAGTCTTAAAATGCATTGAAATAATATAATAATAAAGTCTTAATTGCCTTACATATTTGTTAAATTGTTAAAAAAGACTTAAATGTAAAACAAAATGAACATGCAAGGTATTGGATTTTATTATTTGGATTTTATGATTTGTTGTTTTTCTGACATTGCATTGTAAAAGCTCAAATATTTGTTTATATCTATTTGGACATCACACAGATCTGCATAGCTAGAGAAACATACTGGTGTTACATTTAGTTCAGAGGGACATTTTAAAAAAAGTCTTATTTTGTCATGACTCTGCTCGGAATATTCTTGCTTGGAAATAGAATTCTTCTAGGTTTTTGTTTTGCTCCCAGTCTTTAATTTGACTCATAAATGTGCCATTTGGATTATATCTAAGATTTTATCATCTGACATAATTTATAAAAGCAAAAGCTCTACCACAGCTTCAGCTTGTATTAAGTCAGGAGTTTAGTGTGAGTGCATGCAGACCAACACACTGACAGCGTGACTGCAAGAAAAACAAATATTAAATCGTTGATGGTGGAGGTGTGCAGTGACTCATGGCGTGGTGAAACTCGATTGCCTGGTCTTCTCAAAGTCATCTCGGTGCGTTGTGTGTGCTGCTGCCATGAAGTTGTATTTCCGGTTTGGCCAGGAGTTCCAGCAACCGGCAGCTTTGTTTGGGGGTTGTGTGTTTGGGCTGTTTGAACGTGTTTACATGTCGCTGTTCCAAAAGACTGACAGACACGGAGACACACTGATCCATACACATCAAAAATAGATTTGCCTTTACAGCAGTGTTTTGTAAAATCATGTAAAATAAGGTCTTTGAAGAACACTTACAATCTCAAAGCTGTGTCACAGCGAAGAACCAAAAATAAACTGCAAAAACATAACTATCAGTTACTAAAAAGTAAAAAAAAGAAACAGGAACTAAAAACAGTTCTTGTGGTTTCCAATTGGCATCATCTCAGCTGCAGTATATTCTCAGTGTGTCGTTGTATTTATAGATGATAGGAATGCACTTGCAGTCATCTGGATCTACCCACATCTCTCATTTGTTACGTGTTGTATTGTTGTATTGTTTCATTGGACATTTGCCAGCTACAATCATGAAAACAAGTGACAGAAACAATTGTAATATAGGTGGATGAGTTACGTTACAGTAACTACAAATGTGCCCTGTGCAAAGCTCCTGATTGTCAACTATTATTCTGAATAGCATACTTTTTTTAAGATTAGGCACTCTGAATGCCAAATGTCTGACTTTTTCAGTCAGAGTGGCTGTTAAAACGTAAAGGATCATATTTTGGGGGTTCCCCTAGCATTCCCCGTTGTGGTATTTTCCATGTTCCTTTCCTGTGGATTATGTTCAGCATTTCCAAACCTCTGAAAGTCTTTCTCTGGATAAAAGCAAGGTCATCTCAGAAATGTCTCACCATCCTGACCACAGAGGTGACTCAGGCTAACGTATACATTATTTGGGTAACTAACTACGAGTTCTTGTATTTAACAATTTGTCACAATTTGTAGTTTAGTTTTTTACCCGACAGAAACAAGACATAGGAGTCAGACAGTTCTGTGATCAGTGGATTTCCTCTCATCCAGACACTGACATAGACATACAGCTGTTTCTCTCTCATAATGGGTCCCTGTGGTCACAGCAATAAATATAAAAAAGTCTCAGTAGGCCGACTTGAGTTGAAGGAGCTAGTATTTGTCTTCACTCAAGAGGCGAGAGGGGGGAAAGGGAGGAACTTGGGAGTGGTAGCAAGCTGTGTTTTTAATTTCCTCCAGCAGCTCTGAGCCTGCCGCTGGTTTTGCGCCGCTGCCTGTCTGCAGTCTACGGTGGATTGAAAGGGTCTGGGTCAGGATCACCTCGGGATAGGCTGGGGGGGGTGGTAGATGCCATTGGCCCGTAGACTAAGAGAGGTTGGGTGAGGACAGGAGAGAGATAATTAAAAGACTTGATTTCAGCAGCTGTGTCTTCCTGTTCCAACTCAGACTATAACCCTCAAGTCAGCTGTTTTTTATTGGTCAACATTTACACCAGGGATGGGCAAATGGCACCTCCTCTTTTTGCGGCTCTCAGATTAATTAATAAACAACGTAATTAATAAAATAATATATATATATAATTTTTGTACTTGTAGTACTGATACCGTCCACTCCTAGTTACTTCGCGAGCTGCGTACATGATTTCGTTCGGCAGCCAAATACCGCAAAATAATCTGAGACGCGTTTGTGTATTGTGTTTGTTTCCCGGGGAAACACTCACAAGAAACACCGGCTGTTATGCCTGCTGTGACGTTAAGTTACCTCTTGTAATTGTGCCTTTACAAGCTTCAAAGTTGTATTTATCATCTGAATTTGGCGAAACAAGTTTCATATTCTAAAAACCAAGACTTCGTTTATTTGAAATCCGATGAAAACAAACTGTCACGGACCCTGCCGTGTTATCTATGATGATGACTATACGCTTTTCATTCATAATTTAAGCGGGAGGGAGGGGGAGCGGCGCTGAGGAACAGCAGAGTGCGGGCTGACAGGTGTCTGTGTTGACATTCCACTTAATGTGCGTCAGTGTCTTAGGTTCAAGTTAGACAACTAATATCTGGGTTAGTGTTCATGACTCCATGTTTATGTCATCATAATGGTTCATCTTAATGCACACACATTTTCCGTGCTTTCCAATAGTTTAAAATAGTTTTATTCCACTGCTAAATAACCTGTTCAATACAAACATGCCACTTGTAAACATTCCCTGAAAGATTGTAAAATGTCAATAAAGATGTCAGACTTCTGTGTGTGTGTGTGTGTGTGTGTGTGTGTGTGTGTGTGTGTGTGTGTGTGTGTGTGTGTGTGTGTGTGTGTGTGTGTGTGTGTGTGTGTGTGTGTGTGTGTTCCAAGTGAATCTGCGGCCCCCTGGTGGCCAGTACATACATTATGTGGCCCCCACCACCATCAAAGTTGCCCATCCCTGATTTACACCATACGACGAGTTCTGTTGTTCACATGGAGTTTTATGTCTTGCTGTTCTGATAACATGTAAACTATAAACTGTTCTGCTTTCTGCTTGTCCAGCTTCTTGTTAATGTTTGACATTGACTTGATGGAACATGTATTGTGTGTCATTGTGGAAGAAATATTTTGATTGCAACAAGAGTTATTCCCTCGTAGTGTCATAGCAGACTGTATATATTGACTCCTATAGATCACAAAAAGGACTACACGTTATCTTCTTGCTGCTCAAAAGAAAATGGCTTTACTTGTTTAGGTTAAACATGTCTACATGAATTAATCAATCATGTAGACTGTCAGTGTCAACAAATACTAAATATGCAGAAGCAATAGTGGCACCCTCCATAGAAGTATTTCAAGGCCTCCTCTATTCAACTTTGGCCTTTCTCACTGATTTGTCAGAGGATAAATGGCAATGCTCCATCATCCCGTGTCATGATGGGGAAGATTAGAGAAGAAAATGTGGAGGTATGTCTCGGATATTTGTTGCTTAGACTTGTTGTCCTGCAGGAAAGTGGAAGTTTCATTCTGAGTTAATTTGCTAGATCTCTTATCAGGCTTCTTTTTAAGCTGTGTGTCCTGTGAGAAACGTTTGATGGTGTCTGCCGACACACATCCTGTCACATCCCATTATGTCTCTGCTGGATCGAGGTGAACTTCGGCTTGAGTGCACACTTTGTACCTGGAGGTGCGTGAGATGAATGTAAAGCCCTTAACTGTATTACCTTGGCCAGTATATTTGACTTCCTTCATTTAGAAAAGCTCAAGCAGTCAACGCGGGGTTTAACAGTAAGAGGCAAATTAAAAGTGAACCTGTTAAACTTCTTCCTCTCTGTACTGTCATTCATTTAGTGGAGGAGATATTTCACTTTATATGTTTTGATTTGGCTGGGGGATAGTCCCTTTTTCTGGGATTAATCTGACTACACACAGGATTACAGCCACAATATGCCAGGCCTTTCCCACACTTTGAACTAACA
Source organism: Notothenia coriiceps (assembly GCF_000735185.1). NCBI lineage: Eukaryota > Metazoa > Chordata > Actinopteri > Perciformes > Nototheniidae > Notothenia > Notothenia coriiceps. The sequence continues at coordinate 5,140,653 of NW_011369951.1, forward strand.
ACTGACTTTGGTACAAATCCAGTTACAGTAAATAGTGTTTGTGTAGAAAACCCCAAAGGAGTATGTCATTTCACAGAGGAACCGGCGGGCCTTATTATCTCTATCTCTGACCGCTATCTCTCAGACACTCTCTCTCCAACAGATGAGCTTATGTAGGCCATACAGCTTCACAAAGGCTGGGTGGAGGCAGCTGCAGTCAGAGTTTCCAAAGCTGAAAAATAAGTCAAAAGGCATGACTCCATCAGAAATCACGTTGTTAATACTATCTTCATTTTCGAATGTAGTGGCGTTGGTTTATCCAAGTACAAACTCTGACCTCTCGCTTGTCTGAGGGAGTCATTCAGCCAGAAACCGAAGGGAAAATGATCTGCAACAGTCAGGTTTGTTTCCTTTGAGAGCTCACAAAGTCGTCCTACAATCAGGCCCTAACTGCCTCTTCTCTCAATGGCACCATTCAGGACGAGTGAGAGGCCTAGTTAAAAAGGAGAGACAGAGACAGGCTGGGTTTGTCCTAGGCCTTCTTTGTTTGACTGCACTGTAACACACACACACGCACGTGCGCGCACACACAGAGAGCAGTGTCACTTCTCACTAATCACCCGTGTTAAAATGACATTTGATGGAGATGTCACTCACTTGTACTCTCACCTTCTTCAGGTTGAAATAGGCAACATGCTACCATTTGACTCTCTATAAGTTTATGCTCTCATGTCTCCCTCTCGGTGGCATTTATCATTGACAATGACATTGTATATTAGTAAGTCAAATACTCTGCAAATCGTTTTATCTCTAAAGTCATCGAGCAAGGCAACGAACCGTCAGCGATCATTGCAGCACTTCATCGACTCGAATGTTCTGCATTGTTGTTATTTTTTTCTTCAGTTAGTCTTAAATGATGCCAGATCCAGTCCTTAGCCTTAAATACCCCTTTTTGGCCAGTTTCTGTGCATGTACTGATTAAATAATCTGTTTTTAGTGAGGTGCATGGAGGAATGCGCTTTAGGAAGGTTTTGATTGAGGCTTACCCCGTGCTTCACCCTCTTGATCCGGTCACTGGAGGTGGGGAGATGGACTCGTAAGCCTGGTGCTTGGCTGGGCATCTGATCAGGGGGCCGATGAATGAGAGCCTGCATCTGTTTACGTCAGACCCCTGCAGCAGCACAGTATATATTTAGAAAAAGGAGGAAGGCGTGTATTCCAAGAAGGCCAAGCTGTTAACCCCGACCTCTGGCCTCCCTTTGAAGTAGAGAGCTCCCTTTTAGGAAAGAAAATGACATCACGTGATGATCGTTACTTGACTTTCAGGCGTTTTCTGTTGCACATCTCTATCTGCGGGTTTTGCAGATGATGAGAGCAGCTCTTCTGTGCCAGATATAGTGTTTCTATAAGAGAAGCTTCCGGAGGAAAGCCCTCGCTCCCCCCCCCCCCAGCTGTTTGACACATCGTCTCTTCTCCCCGCTGGAGGCCATCTCTTCCTGAAGCCTCATCATCATTTAGCCTCATTAGTCTGTCACTGCTCTCATTCTGTTACAGGAAGAACCTTGAAAAATAACCAGCAGTTCAGGCTCACACACACTTACACACACACTCATATGTCGACACACTCCTGCCCCCGCTTCCTCTATGAAGGCGTTATTGTAGAAAACGACCTGAGAATATATTCAGATCATCCTGATTTGAGTCTTGGGATAAATAGAATTTTCTTCACAATCTTCTTTTGTATTTAACAAGATAAGCTTTTTGAATGAGCCAGTGTTTGGCAATGTCTACCTAAAATGCAGCTGTTAAAAAACGTGCCTGGAATCATAGGTCCTGAAATAAGCAATATTCTCATTCTAAATAAAAAAAACGCTTTTTGTTTTCTTGCCACATTTAGAATAGAAGATGAGTACCTCACTCATGTTTAACCCTCACAAACATGATATAGATATATAAACCAATGTTCAATACTTTGTAATACTTGTTTTAAATAGTGTACTTCATTTCTTTTTTTCTGGTCTTTTATAAATATGATCAATAAGAGTCTTTGGAAACTAAAGTACACATTTCTGACGTGTTGTTGCTGCCACACAAACAGTGACTGCTCCTGCTCTGCACCAGCTAATCGTTATTGCGCTAAACAAATTGCACATAACCGATGTATTTACTGTAGTTGAACAGCTCTCACGATCTGCCTTCAGAACTGTCAGTTCCTTGACAGCTGAGCAAACGTGAATCCAGCATTATTCCAATTATAAAAGCACCTGTCACGATTCTGTGCGCCAACAGGCATGCTGTCCCTGCTGTCTCTTGACAACGCACAATATTCTTCACATATTTCTGTCTGTAATGCACAGTAAATGTCAGGGGCCCAGCCTATAATGATTCTTAACATGTATTCTTACTTGCTAACTTGCTTTAAAAAGCACCTGTCGTATACTAATGGAGTACTTAAAGGTAGGGTATGTAAGTTTGAGAAACCGGCTCGAGATCGCTTGAATTTGAAAATACACAGCCGGAGAAAATCTGCCACTTCCTTACAGAGCCCCTCCTCCAACACACACGAACGCGCACATGACCAATGAGGGCACGAGATAAGTTTGTGCACAGATAGAAGGCTGACAGGCAGGTAGGCCATCCAGTTACTGTAGCCGGGCTGGCTCAAATGATTGGTCGTGGCTTTTACAGCGCTACGGCTTCCACAGATGACATTTTTTCATGGAAAAGCACTTCAGATATTCATTGCTATCGGGATGTTAAGAGCATTCCATGGAATATAACACCAAGTGTATCTCGAGCCGGTTTCTCGAACTGCATTT
>NW_011369951.1:5143490-5158068 GCF_000735185.1 Notothenia coriiceps
GTCCCCCCAGACCCCCCTGCAGGTGTTGGGTTTTCAGCATGTCAACTCTTTCACCTGTGGGGAAATTGCAGGATTGGCTCCAGGTCGCCTTTTTTATTTATTACAAGACAAATGTGCCTTTTTATTTCATACAGTTCAATTTGGATTGAGACAGGGAAATAATCTAAACCTCACGCGTGGCGTTTCACTGAGTTGCATGAGCAGATCTAAGATCCAGTAGAAATGATAAAAAAGTTAAAGTCTGCTGCTTATTGTTCTACTAGGCCAAAATAGAGTCAAAGAGTATAAAGTGAGAGTGTGTTAATTAATATATTTGGCAGTTTGGATTAAGTCTGTAGATTTGTTTGTGTGTGTGTGTGTTTCATGTATAGGCCTCTCACGATAATTAATTTTGTTGGAAATTATTGCGATAAACGATAATATTGTCGGCACCGTTGTATGACCATTTTAGACCACTGACATAATGGAAATATATAATAATAATTCAAGTACATCCTTTCAAACTGCTAGTCACATCCTCATGTAAATGGAAATGTATCGAGTTCATTTTTATTTATCGTACGATAAGTAAATTAATTGCTTATCGCGACAGGCACACAATAAAACAGTGGAAATAAACATGTGTTTGACTTTCATTAGTGAATGAAACTGTGTGCCCTTTATAGTCTCTGTCAAATATTGTGTATTTGTATATATTGTATATATATCCTATATATAGGCTAAGGTCCCGCTGCTGACACGATAGCAGTCATTTCGTGCGCATATGTGTAATTAAACCCATGATATAAAAATCTCACTCCAGCCAGCTACCCAAAGTTGGCAACCCTATGGTAGCAACATTTCTGATAGTGCTGTGGGTCTGCATTGCCAATATGACGTCATATCGGACGCAAATCTGGATCAGCTCCGTACCCCCGATTTTAGAGATTTGGGTACAGAGGAAAAGAGAGAGGGTTTTATTTTCTGACGCTGCGTGAGTTCCCTGACACACCGGGGACACATATTTATGTATAAAAGAAATCAAAAAGTGCATTTTGCATGATAGGTCCCCTTTAAATGACGTGAGCCTGCAACAGGTTGTGGTTAATACTTAATTTTCTCCAAAGAGTTTGTATTATATTTTATTTTGAAGGCAATTGGATTTCAAGTCGGCAGCAACATGCTTCAGTGAATTGTTATGAGCCAAATGGGCTTCATGTATTTTGATTTGTATTATTTTCGATTCTATCTGAAAATATGTATGTCTGAAGCTGGGGAATATTTTTTGTGTTAAGAGTAATGGCGTAGGCTTGGGAAATGTTTATGCATTTAAAAAAAAAAGTGTCACGGGCAATTCTATTGACTGGACTTACATTATTGGGAAAAGCCTACTTTTCAATAAATCTAAATCTACATCCCTTGATGATGTAATTTCTTATGTGGCCTCACTATCATTTTTTAAAGCTTAATAATAATCACGGATAATATTTGAACCGAATTACTCCCATTTGTCCGGAAGATATCTCATCCAGGATACATTGACCAATACCTTTCTTACAGGATTTTGCCAACATTAACTATACAAGAACAATAATATCCATCCACTCATATTGAATGAATTGGCAACAACTATTTGTAGTTTTATAGTGGATCAAAAGGTCTCCGTCCAACTGTAAAAAACGATTCTCTTAAACAAGTGAGCTGAAATAAGTGCTGTGTAATCTCACAGTCTCCCCTCTTCAGACAGTCTGTCAGATTATGAGAGACTCAGTGGGCGGTTAAGTAGGGGCTGCTTTTCCTACACTCAACACATTTCTTCTCTCCCATGAGGGTCTCTCTTATCCTTTATCCTACTCCTTCCTCTTGCCCTCTGTGTATTCCAAAGATTTGACGGTAGTTCTGAGGTTAAGTTAAGACGTAGTTTTCATGACGTTTTCATGACGTCACCCTTAGGTTTGTCATGAGCTGTTGTGAACATCAAACAGGATAACTGCGGCCATGCCACTGTTTATATCACGGTTAGTGTCTATGTGTGTGGTGTGTTGTGTGTGTGGTGTGTTGTGTGCGTGGTGTGTGAATGTGTGCCACAGTCGAAGGGATATTTAGGATAATCCAATGTGCCAAGCTCAGATGGCTCTTTCAGTGGTGTTTGTTATAATGATAAGGAGGATGGTGTGAGAATTAAGGACCAGGAGAGTTTAAAGGGGCCCTATTGTGCTTTTTGGATTTCCCCTTTCCTGTAATGCTAAAATCCCAAGTTCCCTTCCCCCCCGGAATGTCTTGATTAGACTCTTTTGTTTACTTCCGTGACATGTAACACTCACACTTATTAGATAGCACTCCAACACATTTTACGTGATAGGCTAAGGGGCGGGACATCTCGGAGCGGTTGAGCGATCACAACAGAGCTGGCCAGCTAACCAATCAGAGCAGACTGGGCTCTGGTTTCAGACAGAGGGTGAAAAGAGGTGCTGCAGCACAGGCAGTATGAGAAAAAAAAAGAGCTTTTTGAGCATTGAAATATGTCAGAGGTACACAGTCCAGTGTTAATTTAACACTCCGGATTGTTAAATTGTGTTAAATGAACACTCCCGATTTTAATGTGTGCAAAATACAAATATGATGTTAATTTTTTGTTTCATATCAGGAAGAAGTTTGGTTTGATCATATTGATTAAATCGTATACCATAGATGACCAGGTTACCATTGTGTTGTTGGTCACATGAGGCAACTCTTAAACTTTCTGTACTGTGTGTGTTTATCCAACATGTCACTGGTTAGTGTAAATACAGACAAAGACATGTAAGTCATCATTTTGTAAATATATATTTGCTCACATTTTCCATGTATATATGAATGCAGGTGCAAAGTAGAGGAACGCTTTCGTAATAAACACCTTAGTGAGGTTAGCTTACCGGCCATACTGTTGTGCTGGAAAATGTAATTGAATGTGTGACCTAAAAGAGGTCATGAATGTAATAAGTCAACAAGCCTGAGGGAGAATAATGTGCTGGAAGAACACAGCGATCAGTTGCAACGTCAATTATTTTGTCCTAGGTAATACAAATTCTGTACATCCCGGTAACTACAAAGACAGAGATCTGAGAAAGATGCCAATGATCTGTCAGTAGGTGTTAGGCTGAATACCCTTGTACTTATAACAGAATTAAAAGTGTGGGAAACCAACGTACATCACTTGAGGTGTGTGTGGGGGTGGGGATGCATGTGTGTGTGTACACCTTTTGAATATATCAATGTTGTTCTACCTCAGGCTGACATGACTCATTGACTCATACAACTCATGTACATGTAATTATGTGTATAAACCGTACCAATTAAAAATAATTTCACTAGATTATGTTTCTACACCTTGACTGCGATCAGAAGAACAATAATACAACATGTTATTGGAAGCCAGTAAGCAAAAGGACAGATTTCACTTGTCATCATCTTAAAGAGGAAATATATCTAAATTGAACATTTACTCTATTTTGCAGTTTAGAACATCAGGATCAATCACTACTTGTTTACATGAGAAATTATTTTTGATAGTTTAGTTCCGCATTTTTAATACAAGTGCAGTGTTTATATACAGTACAGGGCAAAAATCAGTGCTGCCCGAGCAAGGAGATAATTCGGACTAACCGTATAAAGAATTTATGTGCCAGGGGCCATTTCACAATCAACTGAAAAGTATCAGGAGCTGAAAAGGAAAGTGAGCAGATGATTTGCCAGTGAAATGTGAGGTTGGTCGCACAGACGGCCAACAATGGCCATCAGAAAATATCGATATGTACCATTCAAGAATCAACAGTCAAATTTATTCAACATTCCTTCTTACAAACCCAAAATGTGGGGTCGTAAAATACTGGACTTAAGAATCATTTGGAGGATATAGCGAACAGGAAATTGGTTAAGGTATTTATCCCAAAGGGGGTATGCTTTACTGTTTTGGTAATGAACCAGCTGGACAGAGCTGTACACTTTTTGAGAATTCAGAATGGTTTTATACTCTCTTAACTTCAAAATAATATCTCTTTCACATCATACCTAAGGGTTATACCGGGATAATATGACCCATGTTCAACCCTTCTTTTGTCATTTCAAACCATGCTCGTCGATGTCTTCATTTCTGGTCATGGTAATTCAGATCCAACATTGGTCACCTCCCGGAAAAAAAATGCATATACCTGGAAATGGACCCTGAACCACCAAGCCATTTGTAGGATGTCAGACAGGTTGGAGAGGTCGCTGAGAGTCTGTCGTCCATGTTTTGCAGCTTCCAACATCCTTCACTTTAGCATGGTGTTGAATTGTCCAACCGCAGGCAGGATTTACAATGTGGCTAAAAGGAGAATGTAATAAAGTGGAAGAGAGAATAACTGAGAGGGACATGGAAAGACAGACAGCGAGATTTGTTGAAAGTCTTCTGCAGACGTCTGAGAAGCTGACCAACATGGAACCATTCTGGCTAAACTGGAAGCTCTCAGGGTAGACCACTAAAACGAGACCTCACAAGAAAACCAATATGGTTATAACAATAATAGGATTGAAGGGGAAAAATATCCATCCATACATTTTTGATTATTCATTGCTTTTATTGTTTATTCCCCTCAAGGGTGTTTTGTGATCATTAATGTGGTTCACACCTTTTGAATATACATTTTAAATAAAAATGTTTACATTTTATTCCATTTAGCAGTTAAGAATACATGTATTTTAGACTTTTCTTTTTATAAAGTAAAAAGGAGACAGTATGTTGATGTGTTGGTAAAAGATGACACTTCTTTATCAAGTTTACATCTGTGATTTATTATTCCTGACAATATCAAGTTTTAGTAGTAAAGATCGCAAAGCCTTTTTCTTGCTAAACTCTTTCTGACAAGATAAACACACAGTCAAGTTCTTCATGACCTGGTGTCAGCCACCAATTGAATTTCTTTAATGCATATGTTGCAAAAGACAGTTACTGTACTGTCCATGACATGTGTATTCTCCTTGGTTTGTTTGTAAAAGGTCAATAGAAATAGAACCTATTATTTAAGTTCCAAAATACAATATGTTGTACACAAATATAAAAGTAATATAATTAGAAAATGACATGCCTCCCAAAAAGTGCAGATTGATCACTTCATTTTATATTCTTCTAGAGTAAAGACCCCCCTCAGAATATTAAAAATGTAAACAAATATATACCTCCAAAATATGGGACTGCAATTCACAGTTAAATGTAAACCAACCTTTGTTTGTCTTAATTTCTCTGAAATAATGACATTTGAAACACAAAAAAATGAAAGTTCTCAATTCCCATGTCAATGTTTAAGTGATTCAAAATTCTTTAAATATAGTGGTACATTTGTCAAAACTAACCCGTGTCCAGCTCCATTTGCAGCTGTAATAACTCCCTACAGTGGAAATACCTTACTTTTTTATTTCTTGTCTCATACCACCCAAATAGTCACCAATAAACTGTACTTTGCCTCTTGGAATACGAGTCTTTGATAGTTCATGTGTAGCTAACCGTTAAAAGCTTCTTTCCTTTTTTAACATCTTATTTCTGGCACTAATGTGGCATTCTACATTATGTCAAGTTTGGGATCCAAACTACACAGAGAAAGCACATTCCACATGAGGAGTGTTTCAGCAAAATTATTGTATGTCATCTCGGAGACTTCCCAGGTTGAACAAAGCACAGCAGTCGTGCCAGACACAGAATTATTAGCAAAAATAAATTTTCTTGAGGCGGAAATCACCCGAAGAAGGAAAACTCTGCTGTGTGATGTGTATTGAAGAAGAAAATACATTGTTGCCAACTCTGCTGGTCGGTTATGTATTATAATGTAGGGCCAGAACCATGGCCAGAACAGCTAAAAAGCAAAACGTAGTCATAAGAGAAATAAGTTGAGTCCATAATATACTTGGTGTGAGACTGACCGTTGAGCGGCCCGACCAAGCAAGGAGGCAGAGGCAGAACATCCAAAAATATAACCCGACGTGGGCATTTACTAAAACACTGTGCACAAAGTTCACACAGCCTCAATCCTGCTGCTGTTCATGCGAGCCCAGCCTGCAGCCTGCAGCCTGCAGCCCAGCCTGCAGCCACCAGGATCTCACACACACTCTACCAGCCTCTCAACCAGAAACAGCACTTAAATACACAGACTAATTAGACACGGATGAGGGGGAGCAATTAGCCACAGGTGAGGGGAGGAGCAAACACAGGGCACCAGGTGAACACAATCGGATAATCAGCAGGAGGGAACACAGAGACGACTGGAAACAACAGACAAGATGGGGGTGAACACTTATACAATTAATGCCATTTAATAAATAACTCTGTAACGGCGTCTCGTCGTTACACAGATAAAGTGTCTAAATCGGTCCCTTGTGGAAATAAGCCTCTGTTGAAATTATGAAAAATGTGGGATTTCAGAGAAGCATTAGATTTGTTATTCTTAAGAGTATCGCCAATAAATTCTAAATTAGGTAAAACTGATACAACATTTGAGTACAGTAAAGTATTATGAATCATTTCAATAAGTGGTACAGGAATTGCTTTACAGATTTTGTTATAATCTTTAGCAGTACACTTTATATTGTATTTCGTTGAAAAAGCCAAAACATCTAGCAGTTTACCATTGCAATCTAGTNGTCATAGGGTTGCAGGGACCACCCTGTGAGACGTGTGTTGGACTAGAACGGATATAATAGATCCCTCCCCTGAGGCTATGGACATAATAGATCCCTCCCCTGAGGCCATAGACACACCAGATCCTTCCCTTGAGGCTATGGACCTAATATATCCATCCCTTGAGGCCATGGACACACTAGATCCCTCCCTTGAGGCTATGGACCCAATATATCCTTGGTATTTTCTGTTTTCTGTGAACTATGATGAAAGTGAAAACTGACCGGACCAAAATCTCAACTGCTGACCTCAACCTGCTGCTGCTCACTCAAAAAATTGAAATGTTTGTCTCTGATTAAAATGTTATTTGGCAACAGGCTCAAGTTATGTAAAAGGTAAGTTCAGAACAGAACATATTAAAGGTAGGGTATGTAAGTTTGAGAAACCGGCTCGAGATACACTTTTTGTTATATTCCCTGGAATGCTCTTAACATCTCGATAGCAATGAATATCTTAAGTGTTTTGATAAAAAATCCATAACAAAATGTCATCTGTGGAAGCCGTAGTACTGTAAAAAGCACGACCAATCATTTTAGCCGGTCCGGCTAAAATAACTGGATTGCCTACCTGCCTATCAGCCTTCCATCTGTGCACAAACTTATCTCGTGCCCTCATTGGCTCATTGGTCACTGTGTGTTGGAGGAGGGGCTCTATAAGGAAGTGGAAGATTTTCTCCGGTCGTGTATTTTCAAATTCTAGCGATCTCGAGCTGGTTTCTCCAACTTACATACCCTACCTTTAAGTTAAATGTAAATTCATCTTAGTATTTTTGCTTAAAGGAGGCAGAGAGAGTCCCTCTGGGAGGAACTTTGGGATTTTAGCCTTTGCAGACCATTTACATGCACACAAACCTATATAACACACTACAGGAAAGGGAAAACCCCCAAAATACATAATAGGGCCCCTTTAAAATATGCCTAATCATTATTTAATGTGTTCAACCTGTACTTTTTTTCAATGATAAATACCATGTAGTTTGTTGACACATTTTGTATTAGTTTATTCATAGTTCTCTCAGTGTGACTTAGGCAAGGAAGCCGCAGATAAACAAAAATCGCTCAAGCATTTACTGCCCATTTTAAAGAACTGACCTGTGTCTGTGTTGTTTTGAAGAGAGCTTAGTATCTATTGGTATTTGTTAACGGATTGGTCTTAAGCCCCTGACGGGATGTGAATTGGTTCAAACCATGTTGGATATCCAGTCCGTCTGTGTTGAGACCTTGGTGCACAACAACTCATTCTACATATACCTGGTTCTCTCCGACAACACACCATTCAGCAGCCGGTATTTAACAAGAGCACCTGGCAAAGGCTGCTGGTCACCAACACAGCTGTGGTGTGGTGTGCCTGCACCTTCCTCCAGACCTATGACCTCTAAGTCTTGACCCTGACCTTGACCTATCACCTTTGCTGTGCCTCTTGCTTCGTCATGTGACAGTAGATGATCACCTGTTTCCTAAACTGCCCTCGATCCAAGATAAACAGGGAATTGAAAGCTGGTGCTTGGTTGAGGAAAATGATCTATGTGATTGCTTGTTCATGAAAGTGTATTCTTGATTTTGTGACAAAATCTTAACTCAAGTACAACTTCCCAGACTTTTCAACAGCATCTATATATTCATCGGCAAATTAAGTTCCTGGCTGAGTAGTTTACTACGGGCCTATTAATGGTGCTAATTAGAAGGATACAATTGTGATAGAGAGACAAGGAGGTTGGTGGGGAATTGCATAGAAAAAAGAAGAGGATCCATGACGGAGCCCTGAGGGACCCAAATTGGACTAAATTTGATTAAAGAACTAGACTATGTAACCTTGATTTTGCCTTTGGAAACATTTTTTTTGTTTGCTGCCATAACTCACTCCACCCCTAACCTTTAAAAGGGGAAATGTATGTTTGGGCTGCAGTGAGAGACTCTCTTCTTTTTGCTGGAGGACTGTGAGGGCATGGCAGTATGTCCTGTGATACAAGAGAACAGCCTCATGGCTAAAGGGTGTTAACCACTGCTGCTCATCACTTCAGCTGAGGCACTGAGTGATTTTACTGACAGTTCCCTGTTATGCCATAAGCATTTCATCATCTTCATTAATGTCATTCCTGTCATCACTGTAGAAGGACCATCAACTCAAGATGAGCTCATTGCTGTGCCTGCATATGACATATAAGAGGAACAACCACACTGTAAACTGATTGAATGATTCTCCCTCTCTCACACACACACACACACACACACACACACACACACACACACACACACACACACACACACACACACACACACACACACACACACGCGCACACGCATACGCACACGCACACGTGCACACACACACAATTCTTCTGCCTAGGGTATACTTGAAGACATAATAAAAAGGACTTTTCAGTTTGAAAAAGAAGTTATGCATGTGTTCCCTGTTGCCAAGGGAAATGAGGCAAAACACAGAGAGGAGAGAGAGGAGTTTGACACACAGTTAATTTTTCTCCAGTGCTCAAATCCCCTCTCAGCAACCACAAACATTCATTCATTCAACCCAGCTGTACATTCTACACATACACCAGCACATAACACGAGCCAGGTCGGGCGCCCTCTCGGCTTCTCCGATCCCTGGAGAGGCGCAGGCGTGTCCAAGGAGGTTTTTCCAGCAAAACGGGGTATTTTCCAGAGCTGGCCTCCTTTCCATTAGCCTGGCTGTCTACAAAAAGGTTCTGGCAGTAAATCAACTGCTCAGCTTGTTATGGCGCAACGGCTCTGACAAGGAATAAATGTCACATGGCCGTGCTGCCAGACCACAGCTATCGGCTGGCTAAAGAGGGGAATGAGAGCCAAGACGGGATTCCTGCAACAATCACCACAGCCAAGGTGGAGAACGGGGGATTAATGGAGAGAATTGACAAAGGAATGTAGGAATTATTTAATCCCATGACCCGCCCCTAATGGGAGTGATGAATAAATGAAATGGGTGATTCTTCTTTATCTTAATTCGGATCTTCTATTTGTAATTTTGAATAAATGACATTTTACTCACCAAGTTGACAATGATGACCTCACTAAAGAGAAATATAAAAAACAAACACGATTAGTGAGAGGATAAAACAAGTTAAACCATCCCCAGCTGGCTCAATAAGGTAAAAAGGAGTAAACAAAAACAGAATAATTGTTCACTTTAATGGGTACTCTTTGTGCTAGACTTTGAAGCTAAAAAAACAGATTATTTTCACAAGACTTAAATTGAAATAAAATGAAATCCTACTTTTTCTTTAGGGATTGAAGGATCATATATTGTCATAATAAAAGACAGGGCTGCACAACAAAATGCAGTTTAACTAACAGGAACCAAAACCAAATAAACATCTTAAGCACAATTGATATGTTATATGTAACCATACAACATATCAATTGTTTTGATACAACATATACAAATCAAACATTTCCAGAAGGTTAAAGTAAAAAAAACAACCTTTAAAATCTTCAGTTCTTTTTAAATATATGACATTTAAAAAAATGTTGATTTAACTGGAGAAAATAGAGGCCCCCGTGGGACTATTTTCAACAGCGGATGAATCCATATTTGGTGCCTAGTGAGTATTACTTACACTCAGAGATGGGGTCGTTACTAAAAAAATGTAATATATTACATATTACTTTTTAAAAAAAAGTAATATATTACACTACTTCGTTACTCTCTACATAAAGTAACTCGTTACTTTACTCGTTACTCGCCGAGCACGTACGAACTGTGCATGCATGAGTGGCAATAACTCTCCTTACCAGCAGGCGGAGGTAGTGTGTATTCTTCATTCAAAACAGGCAACAACCAAAGACAGAGACAGAAGCCTCATCCCAATACCCCTCCTCGACTCCTCCTTTCCCTCACTCGCGTCCCTTCCTTGCATCTTAGCTCCGCCTCCGTAAGAAGCGAGCGAGAGACACGAGGAGGTGACGCAAGGACAGAGGAGTCCTCAGGTATTAATTGGGATGTCCTCGTTCACTCAAACGTCACTCTTAAACGACGTCTGTTAATGATGACATGTGCACAGCTGTATCCCCTCTCATCGGGCTTAACTGAATAACCCTTTAGAACCGGCCCATTTCTGGTTAAATATTTAATTAAATGAATGAATCTTTCTCTTGTTAGTCAAGGAATTCAATGTCAATTAGGTCCTGCTTTTGTGTTCCGTTTTGGTGTAAAATGTAGCCTACATTTAAATAAAACTATAATTATAGTAATGTGAAAGCCTTTTAGAAATGAATTGCACATAATAATTCCCACGGAGCTGTGAGCACTTATACATTTATGTGACGCTTTTCCACTCATCTTCCAGTTGTCAGTTTTCCTTTGTTGAAATGGACCAGCTGTGAAGGTGGGGGCGGGGCTTTTATACGTGAGTAGTGAAAACACTTCCGCGTAGTCTGCTCGCGTGTATCCTCCCTTTCGTCTCCTCCTGCAACCCTCCTCCCTCACCCCTCCTCGACTCCTCCATGTGCATTTCAGCTATTGGGACGTCCTTCAAAATGGCGTGTCTTGATCGATTTCCGGGTCAAGTCCCGGGAGGGGAAGAGAGGGAGTCGAGGGGGGAAGAGAGGAGTCGGGAGCGGGTAATTGGGATGAGGCTAGAGGCCGCTTTCTCATTTCATCAATCCCCCATCCTCGACTCGATGCGACTCTCGGAACTTCCGTAGTGAGCCGGAAATGAATTTCAGCGCGCATGTTGAAGGACATCTACATTTCTCTAATGTAGCTTCGAGGACGCGAGGGATCGAGCGTGCCGAGGAGGCTCTCTGGAGGAGCTATACCGAGGATAGCACTGATGGGTCGTCCAACGGTCCTCCACGGCCTGCCTTCGTGGATGCTTTCCGGGGACAGAGATGTTTGCAAAGAGTCGTGACGCAGCGGACCTTATCTGCAGCCAATGACGCTCTGGATGCATCGCCCTGGATATTATTTTTATTAACTGCTCTCATCGCGACGCAATGTTTTACAGTGAGAACAGGCTGTGAGGTATACTCGAGTCTCTGATAGTGTTAGTTATTATGGTTATTATGCGAGTGCTCTGTTTGATTCTTGAATTGTATATATTCACAATTATATATAAATATACTAGCATGTTGTGTGTGTGTGTGTGTGTGTGTGTGTGTCCGCATAGCCTGTTTATATGTCTCATTATACGCACTGTGAATGAATTAAAGAGTAGAATATATAAATATATCTACCCAATATTAAGTCAAGAACACATCTGCTCATGCAGACAGAGGGCTGGGCTGTGGCATCTGTCTCAATTAATGGACGTCTCTTAAAATGAGCGGCTCAGCCAGGAGAGGAAGTCTTCATTTCTGCTAAGCCGCCTGCTGCTTCCTCCTCTCCTCACTCGGTTCCCCTCCTCGGCTCTCCGCTCCGCATCTCGCTGTGGGCGGGAACTAAGTATAGAGGTATAGGAGTCAAGGGGGAAAAGTCGAGGAGGGGAGTTAGAGAAAATGAGAAAGGGCAAAAGAAACAGACCTAGTGATATAAATAAAAAACACAAAAATAGCGTGTGCGTTGTTTTTCAACTTATGGGCATTGTGTCTTTGCAGGTGTTTGTTTGAGGTTTGACGTGGTGTTTACAGGCAGCGGATAACAGCTTCTGGCCTGGAAGGCAGTTTGCCGCTCACGTCACATTCCTGTCTATTATTCGGACGACGGTCAAAAATATGGCATACTCGCACCCTCGTCGAAAGTTATCGGCTGACTCCAGCATGTTTATGCCAAGGGCTTTCAAACGTTGGGAAGATTGGACGCGCAGAAATCGCGCAGAAATTACGTAGCATATAAACGCTGCGGTGGAAATCCCCTCTTGTCTGTCAGTGTCACGTATTGTGAACAGGCAGGACGCCAAATGCAGATACCAACTGAAATTCTTTATTTTCAAAGGGCTTATGATATTTCTAATGCAATTGACAAACAGAACCTCACAACGCGAGAACTAGTCAGGGGAACAAAGACGAAAAACCGACCAAGACAGACAGACAACCCAGAACTTAAATACAGCCAAGATCCAAATCACACACTAAGACACAGGTGAGGAGGGAGGAGAAAAAACAAGGGGCCGCAGGTTGACATAAATCAGCCATTAAGACACACAAGGGAAACTAAAAAAAATGAGCAAGACGGAAAACCAAGGGGAAATGGGACGACAAAATAGCCCAAAAAAGGAAAAACATGAAAACATGGAAAACACACAAAAAAACACCAACTAAACAAAACTATAAGAACGTGACATTAACATGAGAAATCGTGACCATTCCCCCTGAACCCCCCTCGAAGGGACGGATGTCAGACGTCCCAAAAAAACAAAAAATCCAGCACGGTGGGTGGAGGGGGTCTGGAGCGCGGGTGGGGGCGGACGGGCCGGGGGCAGGCAAGAGTTCAAGAAAAAGGGAATTCGGCGACGGCCGGGGGCAGGAACAGCAAAGTTCAAAAAAGGGAATTNATTTGGGTCAATAATTGTAATTGAGATTATTAAATGCGATTATTCATTGACTTTGAAAACATCCATTTATTGGAGAGAAAAAATGTGAACAGTATGTTTTTAACAGTTGATTACCCTGAACTTTAAGTATAATTCAACTGAAAAACCCAAAAAAAAAAAAAGGTAATAATAAAACAAAAAAATAGTTTTATTTCGATTACGTTGTTTTCGTAATCGTTGCAAGCCATCATCGTAATCGCGATTAAAATACGATTAATTGAGCAACACACACACACACACACACACACACACACACACACACACACACACACACACACACACACACACACACACACACACACTCACATCGCACACCATGAGGAAAGACGCTGAGGCCAGAATTAGAGCTGAATGATTGTGGTAGTTTTCATATTGTCCATCTTGTTTGTGCATTATGAGCGGCCAGCCAAGTATCTTTATTAGTCCAAACAGGAACAGCTTAAGGGTTAGGGTTAAAGCTTAACCTATGCATATTTGGGTATACATCGTAATGTTTTTTATCATGTAAGACCAAGATATGATTACTTGGTGTTTTAGTGCCTCGTTGCCACTCACTTCCTCCAAGTCTTGTCAGGAATGTGCCCTCTGGCCTGAGTTTTGATCAAAGGTCAGTTATGTGTTCATTTCAACAGAAAGGGCTGGACTGCTCTGAGCCGCATGTCACTGCGCAGGAATGCAGTTTGTTAGACAGTCAGTCAAACAGGGCGACAGGTAACAACAGCTGACAAAATCTAGATGGCTATCCACAGCCACCTGACGCCCGGTGTAATGCTTTGTGTTGAGAAAAAGCGCACTGTTGTGACAAATTCCCCCTTTCAGTTGTTATATGTACCTAACATGCAGGCCTGGACTCTCTTTCTTCTCAGTTACAGGAACTGTCTCTGGACAAAGGGGGCGTTTTGTGGCGGCCTCACCCATACAATTCCCGCCATAAAGTACCCTTAAATGTACCTTCTTAAACTCTTCTGCTAATCCCCCTGACTTGCTCTGTCCCCAGTTCAAAGCTCTGCAGATGTAATTAAAAAAGCCTGTCCCTAGTTCGCTCTGAAGCTTGGCACATGGCTCACCATAGATAGAGTGAGACAACCATATATAAAAAATGCTAGAAATTAGCTAGGCTGTATTAAGCTATGGAAACAAAAACAAGTAACAGATGCTGGAAGTCTGCTGATGAGTGCACTTTTACAGCCCTGAGCCCTCTGAGTTCAGAGCTGACTGCTTTGATGCCTGCATGGC
Source organism: Notothenia coriiceps (assembly GCF_000735185.1). Classification (NCBI taxonomy): domain Eukaryota; kingdom Metazoa; phylum Chordata; class Actinopteri; order Perciformes; family Nototheniidae; genus Notothenia; species Notothenia coriiceps. The sequence continues at coordinate 5,157,899 of NW_011369951.1, forward strand.
ACGTGGTCGCGAGTTGAGACGAGAGGACACAGGGAGGAGGAGGGAGGAGGAAGAAATCTGAGGGCAGTTGTGTGAATGATTGCGGACAGAGACGTAAAATAAACCGTAAAAAGCTCCAGGGGGGGGGTAGTAGTGGTGGTGGTGTGTGTGTGTGTGTGTGTGTGTGTGTG
>NW_011369951.1:5158134-5163084 GCF_000735185.1 Notothenia coriiceps
GTGTGGGTGTGTGTGTGTGTGTGTGTGTGTGTGTGTGTGTGTGTGTGTGTGTGTGTGTGTGTGTGTGTGTGTGTGTGTGTGTGTGTGGAGGGGATCTGGATTAGTGCGTCTTGTTATNATGTCTGCATGTAACTGCACTATAACTGTTCCACAGTAAGAGGGCGCTATAGGCGCAAGGAGGCGCAGCTATTGTAGCTGACGTCAGGTATCAGATATAAGGGATTGTTCCCTCCCCTTCTATCTCTCTCTCTCTAGCTCTCATGGAGAGCAGGTCAAGTGGTGCAATACACATATGAATATAAACCACGCCAGTTAAGGCTAAAGAAGACCTCGTCGTCATGACCAGTTTATTGCTATACATGTGACTCTGTCAACAATGCGCAACAACGGACATTGAAGAGGAGGAGCCAAATGAGATATATAGTCAGGTGATAGGGCTGTGTGGAGCCTCTTCTTCACAGCCGCGACTGCGAGAGGGAGCTGCAGCTTCTCTTTCTCTCTCTGAACCATCTTCTGCCCGTATCTATTAGGGTGCAAATTCATTCTGCCAGTGAATTAAAAGCAATTCAGCCATTTAGTTCATTTCATTTGTTTGCATTTTTTTTCTTTTTTAAATCTGTTTTGTTTGATTCTCAAAAGAGTACAAAGATGTAAGCAAATGGTGTTTTATGCAATTGTATGTTATTATGACATCATAACTGCAATAGATTTATGTTGTTTTAAAATGATGTCTCAATAGACATCATTTTAAAACAACATAAATCTATTGCAGTTATGATGTCATAATAACATACAATTGCATAAAACACCATTTGCTTACATCTTTGTACTCTTTTGNTGTGACTGTTGAAATGGCAGAGCCATGACTACACCTAGATTTCTGGCTTTATCTGTTGTTTTGAACATTACAGACTGAAGCTCAGTGCTAATTTTTATACGTAAACAAGCGTAGTGTTTTATTATTTGCAATGTTTTGTATTTGCAGCATTTTGTTTGTGCAATGCTTTTAGTAAATATGTTGTCAAGTTGGTGAAGATGTCTCCTCATTTGCATGTGTTTTGGCACATTTGTGTTTTAATATTTGCATTGTTTCTGAAGCTTTAGCGTGCTTCTCCTTATGTAAATGTTTTGGGACACTGTAGCACGTTTGCACCTTTCGGCCCCCATACAAGCAGATATTAAATACGGAATTGTAATTAGCTTGTACTTTTGAAAATCGAAATTATATAATTGTACCTATAATTTTACATTATAAACTACTTTGTATTGTTCATCATATATTTAAACCTTGGAGAAAACATTGATTCATTGGGACACACACACACACACACACACACACACACACACACAGGGTTAGGGTTATGGTTATGGAAGGGACATATGATAACATCAAAACATTGAAATATCACAAAATAAAGCAAAAGAGTGAATAATGAAATATAAATTAAAGACAGCAATAGCATTACTATGAAATGTAGGGGTTAAAGGACATATCCTGACAAAGATAATGCTAATATGTGATTTATAACTATCCAACTGAGGGGGAAGATGCTGTCAACCATGGCCTAAAAAAAGACCGAAAACCTCTTCAGTGTACTTCACCTGGTTTGTGTGTTGTGTGCAGTAAGCGCCCTCTCATGGTGAAACCCTGTAATTGGATGAAAACTGTATACAGTGGATTCCAAACACATCCTTTTGAGGCTTATGCAGTTTTTTGTTTTCTTTAAAGGAACTCTTTAGTTTCTCCATGTTCCTGTCCCTGTAAATCCCTTCTGATTTATTATCACAAGCATGACATGCATGACGCAGTTGGTGAACATTTTCACACAGCAGGGGGGGGGAAATACTGTTGCTCTGATGTTTGAGCATAAAACATGATTGATCTTCTTCTAAACCACACACACACACACACACACACACACACACACACACACACACACACACACACACACACACACACACACACACACACACACACACACACACACACACACACACACACACACACACACACACACACACACACACACACACACACACACACACACACACACACACTAGATTGTCTAAGCAAATATCTTTGAGTATTTACAGTACAAAAATCCAACACACTAGACAGTCAGTGTCTTCCCATCTTTACTTCGTATCTCTTTTTCGCTGCCCTTTCCGTTTTCCTCCCATATTTCTATTTTCGCAATCTGATTAATACGTTTTTTTCACCAGATTCATAAGCAAAGGTGATTTAGATTGATGATTCTTAACCTGTGTGAGTGAAGAACCCCTGGAAAATAATCAGGGTGGTGTTCTGTGTCTCACATGGATTCATCCTTTATCCAATCCTGGTTTTCTCTGTACGATACATGCTGTAAATATTGTATTCTTATATCGATAAAGGTACTGTTATTGCAGTGTGCACAGACAATTGTTACACAGGCTCAATATGTTGCTATACATTCAATACAATTAATTTAATCCGAAAAATATACAAAACCAACATTACACCTCATCATAAACCCTTTTCAGGGTTATTTACACCAGGGCTCATTATCAAGGCTACCATCCTGCACTGCTACAGTAGCGGCCGTCAACCTTGCATTAGCTGCTTACTGACTAGCCCACTTGGACAGTTAAAACAGTCACTTATGAATTAGGTTACACAGTGCCACCAAATTTCATTACTAGCCGTGGATAACTAAATAACATCACCAGTTTACAGTATTTTTTACGGGTCATTATCTTGCACTGCTTAGGGATTATTCTGTTTAATAAAACTGGTTGTCCCACTATCCTCATTCCCCCCATCCTTTCACTTTGCCTCCCATGATGTCTCAACCTCACCTAGTCGCACCGCTGCAACCGGATTCCCTTTGAATCCTTTGAAGGCTGTTGAGAAAATATTATTCCTCTCACATGGACTAATACGTCCATTAAAGTCAATATTCTCCATGTTGCCGCTGTAGTATGCAGTGGAACCCCTGACAGCTCCATCAGTTGCGGAGGTCTTGTTGGGTCCCTAATCAATAGACAGCTCAACATGTTTCTTGTGTTTCCACCTTATTGGAGTGTTTGATGACAGGGGGCCTGTAAAACAGATTGCTATTCTTTTCTTTTCTTTATGTCTGGCTGTGCTGTTCAGGTGAGCTGCATGCTTAGGATTCCTGAGTTCTTCTGCATTCCGTCAGTAGTAGATTCCCACGAGCTGCAGGATGTTTCTATCACAGAGCTTTCTCACAGACTCCAGCGACAGGACAAAGCCGCTACAAATCATCTGATGTCTGCATAGCAAGCGTGCCTGTGGCTTAGCCTGTAATGCTCTCATAGTGTGTCACTCAGACCATTATGCTTTATAAATGTCATCAGCCTATTGTGTTCTCCATGTAAACAACCAGCATGTACTATTGTAACAGTGTTATTTGAGGTAAGAGCAGGTGGAGTTCTCATTGATGCTGGTTTGTATTCACCAATTAAGGTGGGCCTATAGAATTGGCAGCACTAGAATTAAAGTGTTTAAGGGGGTACGTTTGTTTTAATGTTTGATGTTTGTTTTGTGAAACTGCAAAAATATCACAGTATGTGACAGTTTATATATAGCTCATGAAGAACCCCTACATTTTAAAACCAGACCATGCCACTTTAGAGAAAAACTATGCAACAAATTTGTTTTTTGGATCCTGGGAGAGGACATGAGTGGGATCAGTCGTCTAGACAGCAGCCAGTGTCTGTGGGACACACTCATGTTGCAAAAAAACACCAAGAAACAAACAGAGAATAACACACGTGTGGGACCAAGAGTAACTGACAAACAAGATAATAGCCAAAGATCTAATATACTGTCTGTATAATACATGCTAGGATTTTCACCACAGGCTAGTCAAGTTTAGGTCACAGGTTACCTTACCAGGCATTCTCAAAAAAAAAAGATAAATACACCTGGGCGTAAATAAATACAGTGTTTAAAATAATATGTGCCTATTGATTCACTTAGGGTAATTTAATTTGATACTTGGGAATCAAGCTATCATCAAAGAAAGAAAAAAAGATCCTACAATTTCAAAAAATTACCTTCCTCTACGACACATGCCGTACTCTGCTAAGTGAGGCTTCATGCTGACGTCTAAGCTCTGTATTCGATCACAACAATGAAGCAGTGGTGGGGCAGGCTCCTGCTTCCCCTGCTGGGCCGAGTGAGGTTCCCTCAATGTAAAATACACCTGCTGTAGTGTAAGCAGAGTTGTATTAATATTACTTTTGTCGGTGACGGAGTAGTTTAAAGCGCTACTTTTATAATTCAGTAATCACACTAAAGTTACTAACATTGCCCCGATACGCGTTACTTCGTTACTAAAATCAGTCATAAAATCACACTGACTGTCACGATTCTCATGTTATGTCACGTTTATAGTTTTGTAGGTTTGGGTGTTTTTGCTTTTTTCCATGTCATGTTTTCCTTTGGGTTATTGTCTGGTCCTTTTCCCTGTGTTTTCCTCTTGTCATTAGTTTCCCTGGTGTGTCTAATTGTCTGATTATGTTCACCTGGGCCCCTGTGTTTTCTCCTCCCTCCTCACCTGTGTCTTGTTGTGTGATTGAGTCTTGTGTGTATTTAAGTTCTGGGTTTTCTGTCTTGGTCGGTTCGTCTTGTTCCCTGACTAGTTCTGCGGTGAGTGTTCTGTTTGTCATTGTACATATATATCAGGGGTCGGCAACCTTTTTGATATGAAGTGCCATTTAAAAAAAAAATTGTTATCAGCATGCCAACGATCGAGAATCATCAACGGGGGGTGTTGAGGAGCTTGACGCTGCGGTCAACTTATCAGCAGGAGCGGCGGGAGGCCTCGCTGCGGGAAGCAAGTTGTGACGCCCTGTCCAGCGCACTTACCAATGATGCCGAATTTAACAAACTTCATTAAATAATTTGTTTGAGACCGCCAAATAATAAGACGAAGTCTGTCC
>NW_011369951.1:5163129-5191586 GCF_000735185.1 Notothenia coriiceps
ATATCCAAAACATCCATTCTCTATTTAGGAGAGAAAAAATGCACACCACCACATAATCTCGCCCTTTTTTTCTCCTAACAGTTTGATTTTAACCCGTCCCCTGAACTCTTAAGTATAATTCAAGCTGAAAGAACGCAAAAAAAAAAAAAGGTAATAATAGAAGACAAAAAAATAGTTTTTCATTCTCGATTACGTTTGTTTCGTAATCGTTGCAAGCCCATCATCGTAACGGGCGGATTAACAAGGTACGAGTGAAGCCCTCCTGAGGCGCAACCCTACACACAGCCACACACACACCACCACACACACACACACACACACACGCACACACACACATCTGCGGCACAGCACACACACACACTCACACACCACTCATCAGCTCAATCCACTCACACTCAACAGCTCACAACACACACAGCCATCGCACAGCCAACATGGGGAAAGACGGGCTGAGTTCCAGAATTAGAGCTGAATGATTGTGGTCAGTTTTCAATATTGGTGCCATCTTCGTTTGTCGCATTTATGCAAGCGCCCCAGCCAAAGTATCTTTATTACTCCAAACAGGAACAGCTTGAAGGGTCTAGGGTTACCCAAGCTTAACCTATGGCATATAATTGGGATACACTCCGTAAATGTTTTTCTATCAATCCGGTAAGCACCAAGATATGAATTAATTGCATGTCTTCTCTGTGGCTCGTTGCACTGCACTCTCCTCCAAAGTTTCCGTCAGCGAATCGTGCCCTCCCTGCGCCTGAGTCTTCTGAATTCAAAAGGTCCCAGTTATGTGTTCATTCTAACACACACACACGGGACCTCTCGCGAGAGCTTGAGAGCGCAATGCTAGTGGGGCGGCACCGGAAATGCAGTTTGTTAGAACAATCAGCTCAACCACAGGCGGCGACAGCTAACCACCCAGCCTCGACAAAACATCCCTCAGACGCCGCTATCCACAGGCCACGCTGACCGCCCCCGGCTGTAATCGGCTTTGTGTTGAGAAAACAGCGCACTGAGTTTGTGACAAATCTCCCGCCTTTCAGTTTCGTTATCATGGCTACCCTACACACTTCTCCGCAGGGGCTGGAACTCTCTTCTCTTCCCTCAGCTACACGGAACTGTCTCTGGGACACCAGGGGAGGCGTCTTGTGGGCGGCTCACCATCACACTTCCCCGCCATACCCCCAAGTCCACCCCTCTCAACCTGCTAGGCTCTTTCTTTCACACTCTGCTAATCCCGCCTGACTTCGCTCTGCTCCCAGTTAAAGGCTCTGCAAGATGTACACTCTAACAAACAGCCTGTCCCTAGTTCTTCTGAAGCTTCGGCACCACTTGCTCACCATCCAGATACGCCCCCCGCCCCGCTGACCGACACACGATTACCCCACCCCTACTAAAAATCGCAGACAACAATTAGCTAGGCCTGGTATTCAAGCTATGGACCAACAAAAAGCAAGTAAACAGAGGCTGGAAGATCGCTGATGAGTGCCACCTTTTTTACAGGCCTGAGGCCCTCTGAGTTCAGAAGGGCTGACTGGCTTTGATGCCTGCATGGCAGCGTGGCTCGCCGCGAGTTTGAGACGAGAGGACAGCAGGGGAGGGAGGAGGGAGGAGGAAGAAGATGCTGAGGCAGTTGTGTGAATTGTTGCGGACAGAGAGCCCGTAAAAAAAACCCCCCCCAAAAAAAAAAAACACGTAAAAACCTCCAGGGGTAGTGGTGGTGTGTGTGTTTGTGTGTAGTGTGTGTTGTGTGTGTGTGTGTGTGTTGTGTGTGTGTGTGTGTGTGTGTGTTGTTTGTGTGTGTGTGTGTGTGTGTGTGTGTTGTGTGTGTGTGTGTGTGGTGTGTGCCCTGTGTGTGTGTGTGTGTGTGTGTGTGTGTGTGTGTGTGTGTGTGTGTGTGTGTGTGTGTGTGTGTGTGTGTGTGTGTGTGGAGGGGATCTGGATTAGTGCGTCTTGTTATTATTATATTATTGTTATTTACGGCTCTTCAGGTTGTTTGCCCTGATTGCCGGCGGCCCGACGCCTACATGTGTCTTTTTTACTGGTGCACCTTCCCGTTCCTATGGCAACCAGCAGCAAAATAGCGATCAAACAGCTTCAGCAGCCTTTCCAAGTGGTTTTTGGTGAAAGGCGCTCTGTGTATTGCATATGACTTCATCACTCTTATGTTGCCCAGAGTGAAAGCATGCAGCCAGTGGACTTCACTCAGTCCTGAGAAGTTTATGATTTTCAGTTTATTGTTTGTGTCAAGGAAGCTTCGATGGAATATTGTAAATATGGTGCAATCATCAGTTTCTTGGCAAGTAATAATCAATAAACAAAAGCCTACATGTACAGTTAGCTGCGAGTTATTTCCCAAATGCTCTCTGAGCAAATGATTACAGCCTTTTGATGGATAGCTGTAAGCATGCTGTTTGTTGACTGGATGTGTATCAGATAATGCAAACTGTGCATGCTTACTTTGCAAGTTCATACTGGAATATGAATAAAGGCGGATCGTTCTCATATTTATAATAAATCTCCGCTCATTGATCAGTCACTGATCGATCAGAGGAGCTTGGACCTTGATTTATTCATGGCGTGTACAGAGCGCACTGCCTGGTTTTATTCTGCTTTTCTGTTGGTTTTCCCTCATGCGACACTCCCCATCTTTATTTAATCTGAATGAAGACCTTCACAGCGGGGCAGAGCCGTGTCAGGAAACAAAACAAGATCATTTATTCGATTGCAATTGGAATTAGATGAGGTTGCTAGAATCACGGGGGGAGGCGGAGGGGCATGCAGGGGAACAGGAGTGTGAAAGGGAAGAAAGTGTGGCAGTCCCCACCTCCCAGTGTTGGAGTGTGAATGGGGCTGCCCACCCCTCTCTGCAGGGGGTTCCCTCCCTCTCCTGCTGCCAGTGCTCTCATTATACACTCCAGACAACAGCATCATATGTAAGGAATATATGCAAACATACATTATTCAGAGGAATGAAACTGTGTCAGACCGTCATGATGTGAAAACTGAGGCATAAAAAAGGTCATGGATTTACATTTTTGTAAACAATGACATTAGGCTGCAAAATGTCTAAATTAAAGTTTGAAAGCTTGAATATCGAAGATACAAATATTGTTGGTTGGTGTTTTTTTTTTTTTTTTACCATAAAACAAGACAACATCTTTACATTTCTTGTCAAAAAGTTCCCACATTAGGATCAATAAAGTACCTATCTATCTATCTTTTGTCTAATACTAAAAAATAAATTACAATATTATGAATCAGCCAATTCTTATAGTTCAGAAACTGGATGCCTTTGGAGTCTGCCATGATGCTTGGAATTGACAATTTACTGATTATTAGAATAGTTGCACATTTATTTTCTTTTGAAACAGATTCATGTTTTTCATTTATATCAGTTGACGTATATTTTCTAGACATACACTGAAACGTTGTTAGTAAAACATCTGTTCCACTTTAACAACAAGTTTGGAGTTGGATGTTTTAGATTGACTCATATGACAACATGGCATGTGATTGACTGACGCTCAAACATCAGCTCCAGTCCCTGGCCACCCTTTAAAGGATAAGCTGTTCAAAATAACATATGGATAAATAAATATTATAACATGCATTGATCTCAGAACTGAAGACTTCAAATGAGCCGTCTGTGATGTGAACACACTGTATAAATAATACTTCAGTAGGCGTACTGTGAGTACTGACACAGCAATTACTCTGAAATATTCATGCATCACATTTCTGACAGTAATCCCTTCTTAATCACAACAGGACCTAACACAGACACAGTCACTCACTGACTCCCTTTTCATCCCAATCACTGTTAGCCTCGCTTCTACCGTCATGAGAAAATGTTCACGTCTTTACTTAAAGCATTTGAGTTCATTTAAGTGTACAGTCATTTATGCTGATCTCATAGTCCTACAGTGCTGAAAACATGCTGTATGTACACAACACACACACAGAGTAAGCCATCTGTTCTCTGGCTGTGTGACAGTTATTCTGTCTGGCAGGATTCACAGACTCCACGCCTGAATATGAAGCCAATATACGGGCCGGGGCTCAAGACTTCACCTGTCACACAAATGGACTTTCCACCAGGCAGGTGTGGACGTCTGCTCTGAGTTAAGCCCTGCTCTTTGCACTCCACTGCTCCACGTCAAGGTTCGGTGGAGTTTAGATGTACAGAGGTCGTTTGTCTTCATCCTGGTGTTCATGATTCCCCTGTCAAACTGGTTCTGTGGTGAGTTTTGAGACCTGTACTGCAATATCAGGCAGTCAGTGGACCCAGTGGACAAGTTGTTGAAGCTTTTACACATCCAATACCTTCACATTAATGTGGTTGAAAGGACTCTTCTAGATATTATTTTTAGATGCAGGTACATCAGGAACAGCAATGCGTTTTGATCCTCACACCAAACATTTTAAGCTCAGTCTGTGTCACAGAGGGGATGATTCATCACTGTGGCAGTTTGGAGGTAGTCGTTTTGTCGTGTGTGGTTAACCAGTTAGTTTGGTGTTTGTCCCCTCACTTCTGACCACTTAGCCAAAGATGTTGTAAGTCACTTATCAGCTTCTTGCAAAACCTATTATTGACTAAAAAATATGCGTCAAAATTACCCTCACTTATTGTTGTCAATGAAATCTTACATTTGTTTTTTATTGATGCATAATTTCTTAAGTGGTTGGCCAAGCTGCCCGTCTGCTTTAGTTTGAGATCCAGTCTCTCAAGTTGTGAACATTGTTTTCTTCTTAATCATATTCAGTTTATTGCCCTTTGAAGTTCTTGCACATAGCGTGACACAGCCGGTTTCTTAGGCTACCTCTTCGTTTTTTGTCAAGTTTCTGATGGAACACACAAGTATAATACCCAGCCAACAAAAGGAGGAGCCCTTTCACATGACGTACCAGATAGACTTATTTTAACAGGCTGATGTTTTGGAAACAGTGTGCCTTCCTAAAGTGAAGCTTGTCAACATTATACTTACATCCTCAGGGGTCCCTGGACCTTCAAAATCCTCTGAATACATATTTAGTGAAACCCTATCGCTGATCAATCAGACATCAGTTATCAATACCTATCAAATGCACCTACCAATTTTGCATATGTACGTTGATTCAGTTTTCATGAGGAGTTAATAATAGTTTGCTCCAAATGAGTGTTTGCCTTCCCATGGGATTTGACTTCCCTAATCTGATATGTGTCCTTGAGGAAGTGTGATAATGGATTCCCTCTGTAGTTTACCTATACACAGAAGCCCTAGTGTACTCACTTTGAGGCTGAAGTCTGTGCGGCCAGATCGGCTGTGGTTGGGAAGTTTTCACTTACAGTTTAATTTCATTTTCAGGGCAGTGGAGCGAAGCCTGAGCCTTAAGTCCATGCTGACGCCGCTGACTTAAGGACTGATGCTTTGCTATATCGTAAAATAGACTCACACGATCCTCACTGACCCCCATCCCCCCCTGCCCCCCATCAGCTAAACACAGTGTTATTATTCTTGCCGTGGCAGGGTAAGTGGACCCTGATTGATCAGTATTGATTGGAACTGTATTTGTCAGACAGTAATGGGCCTCCCCCTCAGGACATTATGTCTGCTGATTCCCGACCTCCCCCCATCTCTGGCCCCACTTCACCCCTCTTTTCATGTCCTACTTGTATTTGAAGAGCCCTCCCCCCCTTCGTTGGTAGGCCCCTCGATCTCTAATGAGAGTGCACTGCCTCGTTCACCTTACCTACAACCTTCCTCTGTATTTCCATCCAAGAAGAGCTGGAAGAAGGAGGCAGGTTGTGACCCATCATGTGTGTGATTCAGGGAGGAAGCTGTTTGGATTCATTGTTCTGTTATGTAATATTTGAGTTAACATCCGTTTGTTACAGAGACAAAATGCTGCAAAACCTACATGACTGTGTGCATGTGTGCAAGCCTGTGTGTTTGTGTGTGAAGGCCTGTGTGTGTATATGCAAACGTGTTTACAGTACAGAGGCTGCACAGGGAAAACGCCTCAGGCATCTCTGTTCAGACTCTTGACAAACAATAGACATGTCTTTGTCTGTGTGGATGATCTGACGAGCGTGGAACTGATTACAGCTGCTCTGCAGAAACACACACACATACACACACAATTATTACTGCCACACACAGATGATGTGACAAACCAAAAACGACACATCATAATATGGTAAATGTGTACTGATAAACATGTAAGAAAATCACATTCATTAAATGAAATGTTCATACAAAACCCTTCCGGCAAAAAAGCTAAGATCTGACTTGGATGTGTTTTTAGCAAGATCTAAAATGTTTTTCCTTTTTTCCTACAGAGACAAATACTGAGCTTTCCCTTCCTGCACTGTGACGTCCATCATCTCCTGCTTTACCTGCACTCTGCACAGCTGAAGGTGTGTGTGTGTGTGTGTGTGTGTGTGTGTGTGTGTGTGTGTGTGTGTGTGTGTGTGTGTGTGTGTGTGTGTGTGAGATCATTTGGCAGAGACTTGTATTCGTTAACTTAACTTTTGTTTTTCTTACAACCAAACATTAGTTTCAGTGCTATGTGATCCACTTTTCTTCAGTTGTCTTGATACATTTGATGTAAACAATGTGGTTCCAATTTGTATTTATCTATGTCTGTAAGAAATATGATAATTTTCCTTATACTTACACGTGAATGTGTCGTCTTTATTCTCACCTCACGCCGAGTGTTTAGTCAAAGGAAAGGAGGACTTGATGAAAGGCTAATTGACTTGATGACCTGGATATTTTTCTGCAGCGTAGGGGTGAACCGTCTGCTTTCTGCAGATAAAGCACTTCCTCATTGACAGTTTGTACTGATAGTAAATAGCAGGTCACCTGTTAAATACTCTCTGCCTTCGAAGGAGAGCTACACTAACAATCTGCCACAGTAGCCTCAAAACAGGGACACCCACAATGCAATGCTCTGAATAACGGCTTGCTGCAAATTAATGATGGATGTTGTCATGAACTTCTTATCAGCAGTCTTCTGATTTACAGGACTGTTGTTCATTGGCTTCAGGAAGCACTTTGACCTTCCTCTTTTCTGAATGCTTGGGCTAACGGTAGCTATCTTTAACTTTAGTGTCAACAAAGGTGCTGGCCAAAAGACCTGAAATACTCAATGCTGTTATTGTCTTTTATTTCTGTAATATTTATAAAAATATTGAATAGGGGAGTCTGCGATTTGCTTACAGAACACTGGGAATAAAGGGTTACATGTTTAGAAAGGTTCACCAATAAGAAACTACTTTATGTATTAATATATTTTTAGGGCAATAAGTAACATTGATACTGAAAGTAAGCAGTGATGGGATGCAACTCCGTACCTTTATTCTGCTAAACACAATAACCAAATAGTTTCTCAATTTGTAATTAATCATGTGGTCAATAAAAATGTTCTGATCACATTATCCTATCAGCAGTTGACTTCATACAACTATTTTGTTTGGATACAACAAAACCTCAAATATATAAAACAAAGAAAGTGTGTTTGTCATGATACTATACAGAAATACAGACAGAAGAAGATAATAGGTTCACATTATTCAGTGACGTTGCTTGTTTAACAGCTATTTGCTTTAGGTTAGAAGGTCCATCCTTTACCCAAGACCTCCTGGGTAAACCTGAGGGTCCTGAAGGTCCTGGAGCTCACTGAATCCACTGCAGCTAACGCCACGCTGGCATCTCACCTTCTTAAATGCTAAAGGTCTTTGCCAAGATTAAAATAATTGTTTGTTTTTTAATTTTCATTGGCAAACCGAGAAATGTAAACATTTTAAGTATCTGAATATCAACAAACTCCTCAAACCCTCCACCTCTCTTGGTTTTCTCACCACCTCTCATCCCCTGCAGCCAAACCAGTTAATGATGATGCCTGGTGATGTGGGCTGCGAGTCGTGATCCTCCAGCTGCATGCAAATTGTTAGGTGTGTGTGTGTGTGTGTGTGTGTGTGTGTGTGTGTGTGTGTGTGTGTGTGGTTGGTCCTCCTCTTCCTCAACTGGAGCTGTCTCAGTGTCGTGGGACGGCAGCGTGACAGACAGACAGGCAGATGGAAGTGACACCAGGAACATCATTGGGATTCAGCAAAACAATGTAGACGGAGATCCGTGGAGACAATGACAGCGGGGTCGGGAGAGACTGGAGGGAAAGACTGGGGAAGGCAAATTAGTCTGGAGGAAAGCAGGGCGAGGGAAGATCCGTAGTTTAGTTAAGTCTTAGAGGGATGTCTCCTGCAGATAAAACAAATACACTTAGAAGCTCAATATAGACCAGAGTCAGAGGTGTATTTCCTTCCAGCACAATGTTCTGATATAGCAATGTTGTTTTCAGAGTTTCCTGTTGAGTTTGTTCAGGGTTTCAGCTTCTCTGACACACTCCAGGATTGCCTGCAGATAGACGTGCATGCACATTTGTGATACTACCGTTTTTATCTTTGCGTTTTATTTTTGCTTTAAAGTAAGTTTTTCTGCCATAGAAAACAATGAAAACATTTCTCTTATAGCAGTGTTCCAGTGTGATGTATGGGCGCTGTAGCTCCATTCGGCTCGTATCGCCAGCACAACATTACATTTGTTTATCAAATCTGTTTTTGTAGATGGAAAAGTAGGTTGCTTCTACAATCACATCAGGAATAAACAGACAGCCACACGCCGCCATCCTGTAACCGTTCCTCAATAAGCTTCTACTCCAATCCACAGGACAGTGAAACATCCGGGCCCTGATCCTCACTAATGATCTAACCCTAAACCAACATCACCTCTGCCACTTCCTTTATACACACTAATGTGTGTAGTCTCAAGAAGAATCGGTTTTTAGTCTTTTCGGTCCACTATAAGGTCGAAGGGCTTCATAACAAAGGTCTCTTTTGTGTGCCATATTTAAGTTAAAGATTCCTATGTGTTGCATCTATAATACAAAAGACAGGTTGTATGTATTAGAGAAAACACGATCTGACTTTAACCTTTCAAAATCCTTTGTTAAGAATATCTTGTCTTCTTAGCCAAGGCCAAGTCCTTTGAATTTTGGCCCAGTAATAAAATATTCAAGGTGTCAAATCCAATCAAGTGTTACTTATATAACACTTTTGCATCGGGTAGCCTTACAATTGAAAAGCATACGACACCAGCTGTCCTTTGTCTGACAAAAATATTAATAATTTTACATGCAAAAGCTAAAATGTAAGAAACCTCAGGAAGATCAACCAAGGTGTGTGGCTTGAAGGGAAGGGTCAAGTTACAATTAGGTCCAAGTCAAATCTCAAGTGTGCAGGTCAGCTTTTTATATCCTTTAGCCGATGAATCAGACACAAGCACTGCGTTGCCAACACTACACATCTTTCAAACCGTCCAACATCGCCTATGGGTATTTTCATGTGTACTCATGTCATTTAATAACCTCTAGATACTAGTTGCTTTAACTTTATCTTCTACATGAGTCATTGGTGCAGATCTGATGGCACCTCCTGGTCGTTGCCCTCCTTCAGAGATCTTGATGTGTCGATGCTGGTTGTGTTTCCTGGCAGCGCTGCATTGTGTTGTGTTACCGTGTCGCGCTCGGCTCTGCTCCTGTCTGCCATCTGCCAGTCATATGTACCACCATCTGCTCTTCAAACCAGCCCATAATCTAGCTCGCTCTGGCATCGTTTGCTTAATTTAAATACTTACAGTAACTGCTGCTGTTGTTTGATGTCTGGGGAGTTGTTACTGTTTTCAAAAAACGCATTTTGTCTTGCCACAATGCCAACAGTTTACGTCTTCCTTATCATTTAATCATTTAGATAATCACAGATTTGTAGAAGCCTTTGGTCGTTGCCCGAACAGCTTCTCACTTGCTTGCTGCCATACATCCCATCGTCACTCCCAAATAATTAGGTTGCTATTTGTTTTGGCAACAGCAGAGACAGAAACGTACCGTCTCTCATCGTCTCTGATATCGAATATGCATTTGTGAGAAGCTCTCCAGGCTGATCTCAGGTCTGCCTGGATGATATACCACCAGCAGCGTCAGTAGGGACCTCCTCCACACACACTCATTCCTCTGGAAGCTGTACTCCTCTGCTAACTCTGTCATTACTACCATCTAACCAGAGCAATTACCAGCCTCCGTGTGTGTTTGTGGTGCCGAGCCAAGTGTGCATCGTGCAGAGCAAGTCGGGGCGGGTGTTGAGGGAGAAGCGGGAAAGATCATGAATGGGATAGACGGGGAGAATCAAAACAGGGGAGGTGCATCCCAGAGCTGAGTAATTACTGTATGCGAGCAATTAAAAGTCATTATACGTCTGCACTTGAAGTCTGAGCCAAAGATGTGCGATCCTGCTCAATTCTTACTGTATTTGATGGAGATTAATTATTTCTTCTCACGGGATTCTTTCAGTTTTCTTTTACTTGATCTTTTTATATTTTGTGCCGCTATTCACGAACGTGATATATCCAGAAAGCTGAGGGAATTTCTTCAAATGTAGCCCTCATGTCCACTTGTCTTCAAGGATAAAATCATTAAATATTAGTGGTCAAAGGTCATTGTGAAACTGAAAAAAAAGTAGGTGCATTATTTGTATTAAAGCAGCAACATAGTGTCTTTGTTTTCTTATTTAATGATCACTTGTGCAAAACTGATCATTTTTTGTTATCATAAACAAAAACATCCATACTTCCTGGATAATTGAAATAAATAAATATTAAAAACATTACACAGTTCACACAAGGGGCACACTTGTTAATATGTGCGCAAGTCTACTGTTAACATTGCACACATCGTTCAGATTCAACTTTCTCAAGTCAGAAAGATGCTGTGATGCGCCCTGGTGACCAGACGTCTTCATCAAAAAGCCAAATATGAAGTAATAACGGAGCATCAGATGTGTGTAGAGTTCGGAGTGGCTGTACGGTAGCAGCAGCTGTCGTTTTCAGCAGATCTAATCAAGGTAAACAGTGGCAGGCCATGCGTAAACAGCACTGTGCTCTGGCGCTGCACATCTCAGAGGCTGCAGGTACTCCTGTTACCTCTGATGGTTGCCACACATGTTCGGCATGACTCATAAAACCTGTGTTTGTTAAACTTCATCTTTCTTGGAACCAAAAGACTTGAAAATAACAGACGTGCTGTTCTTATTATACGAGTTCTTCCTCTGTTTTTTCGACCCCCACATTTCCATGTGAGTCTCTCTCCCTTCACCCATCAAGACAGTCCGTTAGCTTTACCACTCCAGCGTGACTTCTACATGTGGGCAACAATCTAGAGAAGAAGGGCCACATATACAGTATGAACATGTAGAGTGTGAATGCATGGTGCATGGAATAAACTACCATTATTGCAGCTCAAGCAGTATTTGAGATACGTTTACCACAAACGTTGGTATCACAGTGACAATAGAATTTCAATATATCGCACAGCCCTAGTTCTCTCTTACTCAACAATGGATTAGGTCTTCGAGTGGATACGGCCTTATACGTACTGCCGATATTTAGAAATTGTCCTATTGTATTGGAGCTGTTAATTTCTATTTAAATATTTTAAAAATAAAACGGTGTATCTAACGGTACAGTTGTTATGATATAAGTTTCTACACTTAATGTGTGACTGATCCTTTTCGAGGGGTTTAAAAATAGGGGGATTTTATCTTTCTTCCCACATACCAGTTAGTGTGGGAGCTTCATTTGATGATGAAGGTAGTTAGATGTGGTTGAAAGATCTGAAAAAAATGACACCTTGAGTTGAGAATATTTGTCACCCATAATGGCAATAATGAACTTCTATGCATATATATAATATATGCATAATATGGATACATTAGGCACACAGTGGTGGATTTGTCATCGCAGAAAATCCCTACCGTTCTTTTTTTCAACCGCTTTAACTTCTTCTATTGCTGTTAACCTTGTCAGATAGTGTCTACATCTATCGCTCTTTGGCTGTTAGAGTAGTCAGGTATATTTCTCTCTGATGGGCTGTGTGCTGACAGAAGTCCCTGGTAGAGATCAGCCCACTCTCTCTCTCTCTCTTCAGGAACCTCACACACATAATGAAGCCATTCTGCGGCTCTGCAGCTGGGGCCGGGTAATCTGGGATTGGGCCTGATAGTGGATCACAGGAAGAGGAAAGACTCTGTCAGGAAGCATGATCAGAGCAGGAGCCTTTGGCCCTAACGCGCCTGTGGTTCTCCAAAAACAAAGACATGATACATTTGTGTTGCTGTGAGACGATAGGGGGATTTTGTTTGCTGTGAACTGAGTTTGTGTGCGAGTATGAGTGATGAGTAATGCAGTCTTGAAGCCAGAAAATGAATTCAGCAAGGACTCATAAAAGACGTTGTGTAAAACACACACAAACCACTGTGCGCTGCTTTGACACAATGAAAAGCTCGACGTTATGCTAATTAGACTTCATAACGAGATAGTCCACCCAGGAGACGACTTCTGTAGACTTTACAAAACCTCAGGCAGCTAGAGAGAGATGAGCAAAGATTTGTTCTCACGTAGAGATGTCTAATATGTGCTTTCTGCAGGCTATTGAAGTTACTGCAAACAGTCAGTGTTTTGAAATGCCAGTAAACAGCAGCATAGGTGAAAGTGCTTTGATTTTAATGTGTTGAGATGGGAGTCAGGATGATTATGCAATTAAACATTGTGGGTGTGTGTTTTTGCTTGAGGTTGAATCATACAATTGAATTCCTGAAAGCCTTTGTCTGAGGAGTAAACATGTTACTGCTAGTGTCGCATTAATCACTGGACAGGCTTTCATAGTTGTGAAAGGTCATTGGCTAACTAAATAAACGTTGAACATACGGACGAAAAACTGCTTACATCGGCAGCAAGTGTGGTAGTATCACAAGTTGTGGTGAAGACAAACGGTGTGAACAAAGAATATAAGGAAGGTTTCATAGATGATGATAAATGAAATGGTCAACAGGAGCCAAAAAAAAGAAATGCAGACGATGTGCGTTTACCCTCTCAAGTAGTGTTCAATGACTTTGGCAGTCTGAGGAGAGATTTATGATAAAAAGCTTAAACCCATGAATGAAGAGCTCAATAGAGAATGAGATTAAACAGACACTCGAGAGAGGAAAATAATATTTGATTAGATGGGTACTAGACAATTTACATTTTAGACATTTAGCCAAGGCTCCAAAACATCTAAACACCCCACAGACTGTCATCATGTTTTCCACGTGTCATGTTGAGTTTTTAAAAGGTTTGAATTTAGCTCCAAAAATGACCTTATTTTCTAGACTACCCTGTTGATTCAGGTGCTAGCAGTGAAAATGAAGGTTTGATGAAGCTTGTTGACACTTAACTGGATTTAAGTAGCATTCATGTATTGATTGTATCATTAGAAATTATGAAACACTGCTCTCAAAAACATGTGATATGATAATAATGAATACTAGTAAATGTCATCCCCACTGGTTTTCCCTTAGACTTTCTACAGTATTATTGTGAAACAGATATTAAATACCATTTTATTTGGTATTAAATGTCTTACATTTAACAGTGAGACTTCACAATACAGATAAAGTGTTCTTGATGTATGAGGCTCTTGTTCATGTTTGCATGTGAATCACTGCCAGCATATTGTCATTGCTTGCTGACTTCACAATGTGGTCCATCCAGTGCATTCATATCCTCATCGTCATAATCTCCGATATGAATTCTTAGCCGGTCACTCAACAACTGCAACATTCACAGCCCAACATGTAATAAAACTTTTGTCCAGACTTCCGGGAACTTTATGAGTGAATCACCAGTTAACGTTAAGCCTTTTAAACCAAATAAACCACTATCTTCTGTAGCCGTGCAGTGAAGACAGGAATGCCTGTAGAAATCATCACATTTAACTTCGGTAGAGACACAAGTTGCTTCTGAGTGAACAAGAAACTCACTCGGCTGGTGGGTTTTTAAGACTTGATGCGGGGTGACTGTCATATTAAAGCACGCTGCTGCGGTTCACTGAGCAATGTACCGCTCTCTTCCTTGCTCTTTCTCCACTCCGTCACACTATTTCTGGATTCACCCCACCTCACCACTCCATCTGTTGGGTCACTTTGTGCCTTCGCCCTTTTCTGTCTCTACTGCAGTCCCTACTCATCTCTCAAAGCTGTTTGTGGTTTGGCTTCTCGCTGTAATACGTATTGAAAAGAGTAGCTTCTGTCTTAGACAAATGCAGCCCACAATGAGACTCATGTCTAAGAAAATATGCTACAGCGCTGACATGTTCAAATGTTCTCTTTGCATCTGGATTACTTTTGAGTGGGATTATATTAGCTGGAGTGTTTCAGTGGTTTTAATCTGCAGCCGAGCGGCCTCAGCCTTCATGTCCTCTGGGTATATGAGTGTTTGTGTGTGAGCGCACGTGCACAGGGTGTGTGATAATAATATCCCTTGTCAGCCTCCTGAAGATTAGCCTCAATGGAAGAAATCCTCTGTCGTATCCCCTCACCTTATTCTCTCTCTCTCTCCCTCCCTCTCCCTGTTTTATCAGTCTCACATTGTTTTACAGTTGAGTGACTCGCTCTCTTCTAAATTCAGCATTCAGTTTTACTTTGCGCCTGTGGAGAAAAATGTGGGTCACATAATCTCTGTGTTTCAAACGATGCAAATTGTTTCCAAGCAGATTTATTGTAATACTTTTTCGCTTTTGTTTTCAGATCTGCATCAGACGGAAAGCAGCAGAAGACGACGAGTGTTCCTGACTCAAACTGGTCCTCAATGGACTAGTGAAGTGATTCCCACCGTGCCGGTTGAAAGCAATGTTTTTTGGAGCTGGAGGCCGTAGCACCATCAGCCGAGTGTGTGTGGGGCCACCCCTCTCCCTCTTTCCCTGCACACCTCATACCATGGGATGCCAACCCCCTGCATCTCTGCCCTGAGCTCTCCTGGGGCGCCATGAACAGCTACCGAGACAGAGGGGTGACCTGCACCTCCTCCGACCTCATGGATGGAGGAGGAGGAGGTTTTATGCAGCACACTCCCTTTCGTCACACCCCCAATGGCCACCCGGCACTTGGCCCCTGCGACCCGGCCATGTTACCGCGCATCTCCGTGCCCAAAATGGGTGTTCGGGCACGGATTGCAGAATGGCCGCCACGCCGCGCACATTCCAGGGAGTCGCTACTTGAAAACGGGCAAATTAGCAACCTTCGCTACGGAAACGACTGCTCCACTTTTTACTCTTCAGGTTTGTCATCTGACATGGGGCTGGTGCGGGGAGGAGTCGCCAGGCTACCACGGAGACGGTCTAAGGACGTGGAGTTCAGAGGTGGAGGGTTCGGTGTTGAAAGAAATCCACATTATAGCCTGAGAGTGTTCCCTCCACTGAGACAGCGCTCCAACAGCGAAGTGACGCTGAGCGAACAGGACGAAAATGAGGTGAGTGTTGGAGCTCCAGCCGCTCTATTCACACCACAGTGAACTGGCATGCTGCTTTATTCACAGCATGACAAGGAGCTGCTTTGACCCACAGTGAGAAACCACACACTGTACTGACTGTCATGCGGCACTTTTCTGCAATTAGTTTGTGTGCTGTCACAAAGAACTTAACAAGAAGTAACAAGATTATTATGCGTAATCATAATCCAGAATGCAACTCCACCTCATGTTATGTGTCATGACAAAAAGGCAGAAATAATGATTAAAGAAAAAGAGGTATGTTGTACCTAACCATTAGAGGGGCATAGTTCATGTGTGGTTCACTACTTTCCTCTGTTTTATTCTTCTGTTCTCTGTGGTGATGTACATACCAGATGATCTCACAGCTAGCTTCAATGGCAGTTCATGGCTCAGTTAACTGCTTTTAAATTCATGTTAAATATACATATTTGCTATTATAAAAACCTTTGATTTATTTATTTTTAAACCATCAAGCAGGCATCGTGTAAAAGCACCCTCAGTATTGTTTTGAATCCATTGATATGTCACCGTAGATTTAGGGGAATGTTAACAATAACCCTAATCGAAATTTGTATAGATATTGCAATTATATCTTGGATTCTGTTGGCCAGGATAATTAGTAGTAAAATCTGATATACTGATGGCACTAAAACTTCCTACCTTATTATTCTTTTTAGGTGGAGGTCCGTGGCGGTGGCGGGATGGGGAGCATGTTCAGAGAGTACGGCAGCACCTCCTCCATCGACATCCAGGGCATCCCTGAGCAGAGTTTCTTCGACATGCTGACTCAGTTCCACCAGGAGAGGCCCGACCAGCGCAGCTCTGCACCCGTACGACTCGGAGAGCTTCTGGGAGCTCCAGAGTCGCAACCAAGCGCACCCCTTCCCTCCGCTCCCTCACCTGGTCCCACAGGTGGGGAGGACAGAGGGACGGGAAGGAAGGACGGAGCTGAGAGAGTGAGGAAGAAAAGCGGGGGCACAGAGTCGTCGCTGGGCACCTCCTCTTTGTTCAGGAAACTTCGGAGCTCAAGTCGAGGTGAGCTGGACGGAGGGAAGGGAGAGACTAATGAGGACGGGGGAGGCCGGGCTGCTTCTGACCCCTCCTACAAACCGTGGGTGTGCCCCAAGACTTTTGTCCACTTTGACGCTCAGAGCATCCTGTTTGACTTCCACGAGGCGGCGGCTCAGCGGGGGTACGCCGCCCAGAGGAGGAACACCGCCACGGGGGCCTCAGCTGCATCAGTGTCCCTGTCCGTCTCCAAGTCCCCGGGGCAGAGCGTGAACGAGCCGGTTTACTCCAGCATAGAGGATCTGACCCTGAGCCTGGACCCCGGCTCCATGACCCCCTCCCTGGGCATGGACCCCCTGGATGGGCCTCCAGGTGCCCACAGCTCGAGCCACCTGCTCCTTTGCTGCCCCCACTTCCTCAACGAGACCGGGGGCCACGGGGAGCGCAACATCAGCTTCCTGAGCTCCTCAGCAGAGCGGGACAGAGGAGGAGACGGGGGGAGGGGCTGGCTGAGGAGGAGCAACGCCAGCTTGTCGGTGCTTGAGGTGCCTATTGAACAGCAGGTGACCAGGCTGGACAGACTGAAACTGTACGGCATCGAGCATGTAGACCTGGGGGCCCGTTACTACAGAGATTACTTCCATGGGAAAGGTAACACTGATAAACATCTATAACGCAAATAATAGCAATTCATATTCATTGATTGTTGATGCAAGCTCATCACAAGAATCAAAATCCCTGAGTGTAAAACTGATTATACACGGTTATGGTTTGTAGTATTTCAACATACATTTTGTTTAACTGTGCTAGCTGTTATACATGTGTTATTTTATTAGAAGTAAATAATAATAGGAATTAACAGCATTCATTCTCAACTAGGACAAGTTCATTTTCATTACACCTTTCCAAAGAAAGCAACTCAACTCTTTTCCTAAAACATAAAAAGCCATTAGGACAAGTAGTATGAATCAATCCCATGCAACGAGTAACCTAGAGATGAATGAGCCATCTGGACGTTTCCTTGGGCTCTGAGATGATGAAGATTTTCACTATTTTCAGAAATGTTATACACTAAAGTATTAGTTAAATAAATAAAAAATATATACCAGCAATTTATAGAGACCTGGGAGCTCTGTGTATTAGTCATTGGCAGCTTGAATCATAATGAAAGATTATCGCCAGGGTTATTTTAGTGCCTCTGCTTTATATAAATCCCGTTTTCCCTCATTTCCATTGGACTGTTGGAATTAGACAGTGCAGAGGTTGTTTCTCGGCGCCATTCCCCACATCTCCTCCTGCAGCTGTTAATATCCAGCTGGGCCTGAGTGAGCAGAGGAGCGTGGGCCAACCTGGCAACGCTCCCAGAATTGATTACACATGTACCTGCAACTGGACTGTTGATGATACCTCACCTGCCTCTCTTCACGTTCTCTGGCATTTAACCTGGTCGGCTTTGTTTGACATGTGGTTTTCAGTGTCAGAAGTAACGCCTAACTTCCAGAGAGGAAAGGTGTGTGTGTGATGTGTGCCCAATTCTTTGTACGGCCGCTTGTTTGTGGGCACTTCTTGTCAACATCACCTTTTCAGACGCTGTGGATGGAACTTCCTCTTGGCAAGCATCATCTGCTGCACCCTAATTAGTGACAGATGCCGTGAGGAGCACATGTGTGCAAGCAAGCGTGTGTGAGACAGGCCTGCAGCCACACAGATAAAGGTTATCATTCCAAAAATATGTTCATCTGCTGACTCGGTTCATACTAAGCTGTCCCCCACAATGTGTGTGTGTGTGTGTGTGTGTTTTTCTGTGCTGTGCTGTGTCAGAAAGCCTCATCAAAAAGCTGACATTTCCACCATAGGACATGGCATGGGAGCTAAGCAGGCCTGAGTCTCCGAACTTGTACTGGTTCATTCCAGTAAGACGGGGGATAGAGGAGGAATACTTGTCAAGCTAGATGTCTCCCTGAGTGTCTGCAGTATTTGCCTTTCGACTCCCACACTGCCTGCGGCTTTGGCATATCCCCGGCTTAGCTTTGGAGCTTTAGAGGAGGACATGCAAGATGCTCGTGAAGTGCGCCGATAGCTTTGTTTCAGCCTCTTAATGAATAAATATGTTATGTGCCAACACGGGAAACACGCCACAGAATGTTAATTGGCGACTTATGACACTGGAGGAAACATTTGTTTCTTTAGAGCCTTATTGTTAAATACACATTTTAATTGTATTTCATTAACGTTAAGCTCCTGCACATCTACAGCAGAAACATTTCCAGCATTTCTATAACCACACACCATTTAATCTTCACCTTTCTTAAGTAGCAAGTAACAGTTCTCCTGGTAACTAGAATGGATTGTTCAATTACATAGGTATTGATTACTAGATGTCATTGTCTAAGTCCTGTCCTGCTACACACACCCTCTGATGTTTCCTGCCAACCTCTCTCTCTAAAACTCTTCTTTTTTCTATCTCTTTAGTTCTCTTAAATATTTAAATCATATGTTTTTGTACAGCTGATTTTTAAGCACCATGTAAATATTTTTAGAAGAACCATTGTTTTAGATTAAAACAATGGTTTTGTGGATGATTCATTTTTGGTCTCTAAATGTCAGAAAATAGTAAACAAATAAAAAACAAAATGGTTTCCCAGAGACCGAGTTGATGATCAGCTGCCCTAAATAATCTATTTCAACTATGTAATCAAAATATTAGTTAATCATGGATAGTTTATCATTGGAGAATGTGGATATGTTTATCATGTGTTTCACCCATTCTTTGTTTCATACAAAAATGTATGCTATTTTTGGTTGACATATTTAATTATTTTGTTTTGTTAAACATAGTCTAAAACCCTTTCAGTTTACTGTTTTCAAAGAGTGATAGAACCAGTAAATATTCACATTTAGAAGCTAAAACGTGTACATTTTGGTATTTTTACAAAAGTTGCTTACCATCTCTCGTTGTCCTTCACCAGAGCATTCAAACTACTTTGGGGCAGATGATAAGATGGGTGCCGTGGCTGTGAGCATCCGCAGGGAGAAATTGGATGACACCAAAGACCTGAAAGACCAGTACCAGTACCGCATCATCGTCAGAACCAGCGAGGTATGAAGATCTGCGTGTGTTTGTTTTGAAGATTTCAGAGTGATGAGACATTGATGAGTCAGTATGAGTGTGCACACTCGAGTTAATTACCTACTTTCATTTACCTCCCTTTGTGTTCCTACCTGTAGCTCTCCCTACCCTCTCTGCCCTTGTTTTAACCTCCCCCTCATCCCCGCTCTCGGCTCTGCCAGTGGAAAATTCCACCTGCTCAGTCTCAGTGCAGCAAAGCCAAACCAAACACCGGCTGCTGTGGCTAAAGAGTTTGGCTGCATTGAGAACACACTGCGTCTTTTCCATTTTTGATGGCTGAAATACTCATAATGTGTTAAGTTAGAGGCTAGTGATCATCGAGAATGAACTAAGAATCTCACTCAAAAATGTCTGAAGGCTATAAATGCGTCTTCATTTACTTCACTCTTACTCCCAGAGCACCAAGTCTTGATTCAGCTCTTTTGGGGTTTATTTGTGGAATCAATATGCCACATGATTATTACTACTGACGGAACATAACTAGGCAAAAATGGTTGCCTCTACTTCCTGGTATAATGTACAGGGTGCCTTTAAAAACATGTAAGTTCTCTGGTTTCCTTCCATTAACATTTGTTGCCATTTATTTAAACCAAAACGACTTATCGACACATCCAAATAGATACTCAATTAATATGCAATGAAAATATTCTATAGTTGCTGCCACTAGCGTAATCAATTCAACTTTTTTCTTTTTTCTTGTTATGGATGGCATTACCGGAATCTGTTTTAATATTTTGTTTGCCTTTTCTAAATGATAAACACCTGCGTAGCAAAGTCCCTCAAACACACAGCAAAGTTAGCTTCTGGTTCATGTCGTGGTCTTCCTCTGGCTCTGTGTTGTTGTAGCTGGATTACATGGCTGCCTGGCCTCATCACCTTAGCTCTCGCACAACAAAGGAGCTTCTCCGCCACCTAAGTACACAGAGCAGAGCTAACAGACCCAGCCAGCTCACCAGCGCCTACTGTTCCCACACAGAGGAAAAAAGAGATTGATTGCAGACTTTATTCTCTGTAGCCGCAGCTGCTCTCAAATATCCTTTCCCCCAAGTCTGTCATTCAATTCTGTGCAGCAGTGCTGACGCAGCAAGGTGGATAGACGTCCTCTTTCTGACTCCATCACACATTTATACACGCAGCCCGCTCAGCGGTCACTCACCCACTGTCGCTCAGAAGCCGACGAGCTGAAACGAAAGCTCCATAACTTTAGACGCACGTCAATCAGGTTTTATTTCTCTGCGGTACTCTTGAGTGTGTGTGTGTGTGTGTGTGTGTGTGTGTGTGTGTGTGTGTGTGTGTGTGTGTGTGTGTGTGTGTGTGTGTGTGTGTGTGTGTGAATGTGTCTCGGACAGAGACAAAGAGTGTAGCTTCAAGGCAGCAGACAACTATTATGAGAAGTGGGACCACCCCTCATCTGATGGACCCTCTTCAGGCTACCTCAGGCTGCTTATCATCCACCTCTCCATTTTCCAGAGGCGTTGTTCTGTAGCTGAGCCTGACCTCTGACCCCCTATCTTTGTTTCAATAACATTTCTACAAATGTTCTCCTGTGTCTTTCTTTTGTTTCTGTTTGTCCACGCTTTCTCAGTCCTACCTGTTGTTTATTTTATTTTTTACCCTACCTATGTTGTGTTTTAGAAGTAGAAAACATAGCTGGTCATAATTGACACAAAATGTAATAATAGTAGAAAATAAATGTAAAACTAAAATATATACACAAAACAAGAAGCCTGTTTACCGATACCATCAAAGAAAACAAAAAAGAAATAAAAACGAATAAATAAATAATGTTAAAAAAAGTATGCTACCAAGCAAAATATTTATACTTAAAAAACGATTGAAGAATAAGTGGAAAAAGTGTCGTTAATAAGTAAGTGGGTCAGCATGCATTCTGTTCCTAAGACAGGAAAGAGGTAAATGTATTTTTATTTTATTTCCCTTCATTCAGCTTGTAACCCTGCGAGGCTCCATTTTAGAGGATTCGGTGGCGACAACGGGGAAGCACGGCACAGTGCGGGGTCTGTTGCTCAAGGAGGTCCTGGAGCAGGTTGTCCCGGAGCTCAACATCTCCTGCCTGAGGCTGGCGCTCAGCACACCCAAAGTCACAGAGCAGCTCCTTAAACTGGACGAACAGGGGGTGGGTTATGTGTCTGTACTTGCCACTGATTGCTAAGCTTGTGTGATAAAACTTGAAGGTTGAAACTGCTTTCATTAAACACAGACTAAGACAGGCTGGCGTAAATGACAGCATAAGGAAAACATATGACACACTTAATATGTGCTCAGATAAGTTGTATAAAAGGGTCTGAAATCTGTATCACTGATTAAGCGTTGGTGCAAAGTATGAAATCAGCAGCAAAAGCTGAGTGGAGCAGGGCGTAATATGTTTGAGCGTGACTGTGTAACCCTAAAAGCTTTAATGTTTAACCATGTTATCTCACCTTTTCTTTAATGGAGGCTGAAGTTCAAGGTGGAGGTATTTCTGCCCGGCTATCAGCTTGTTTTTATTTGTAAGGGTGTAAACGATAAAGTGTTACTCAGTGTTCTAGTGTATCCAGAAATAAATCTTACGTACTTTGACATTAAGTTGCATTAGAAGCATGTCAGATGTTCACACTGCAGCGGTCCAGCTGTTTGTTTGTGTGATGGTAATTGTATCTCCTTCCTGTAGTTGAGTCAGAAGCACAAGGTGGGTGTTCTGCTGTGCCGAGCGGGCCAGAGCACAGAGGAGGAGATGTACAACAACGAGGAGGCGTCACCCGCCTTCTCTGCCTTCCTGGAGCTGCTGGGGGAGCAGGTGCTCCTCAAAGACTTCAGCAAATACGCAGCACAGCTCGACACAAAGAGTGAGTCTGCATGAGAGCCCCGTTCATGCTCTACGTACCATATATTAGATGTTTTAATTCCCATGTTGGTCATTAGACACCGGAGACGTTTAAAAAAAGAAAAGGGCAATCTGTCAATCTTACTTTCTCACTTTACAAAAGGAAATAAAAACGTATAAATTAACATATATGTTGCCATTAACATTTTTACTTTAAAAAATAATTAAGAATAAAGTAAAAAAATGGCGTAATGTAATTCACTTTTTTAATGAAATGCTGTTGTATTGACGGCTGCAGCAGCACAGGGTTAAAGATATACACCATGTGAAGTTCACTGTAATTGATTTCTTATTTAATTACCATCTCATAGATCATCTCTTAGATCATTTGTATCTTTTAAGTTGATAATGAAACAACATGAACAAGCCCATTTTTCTTTTTTTTTTACTTTCATCCATGTAGTAAATATACAGCAAAGTGCTTAAGATAAGACATTTGAGCAAATACAAAATACATGATAGACATATAAATGTCTCATCATACTGTGTATAGCTTGTTCACTGTCAAGCATTATAATATAGGCAGCTACATTCAATGTATGAGGAGATTCACTAAAGAGAAACAATAAACATATTTTCCCAAAGAGAACAGAGGCCCCAAGTTGTTGGTTGTTCTTCCACAGAGAGACCTGTTCTCTCACAAGCATTGTGTTTCATTGTAACCACAGAAAGAACAGTCCTTTTATGTCTGAATAAAGCCGCACGGAACATTTCTATATACGACACCAATAGTAGAGATCCCATTACTTTTATAAGATGTAAGAAGCCAGCCACGTTATTTCTTGTATGTCTTCTATGCAAGTGTCCTGATGCCAGTTTAATTACAATGCCAGTCTTTGAAGTATTTTGATCCCTAGAAAAACATCTGTTTGAACCATAAAGTGTTTGGACTCATCTGCAGTATGATGTCTGACATGAAACATGAACATTTCTTTGCCCAGCGGACTCTACGGGCACCCACTCGCTGTACACCACCTACCAAGGCTACGAGGTCATGTTCCATGTGTCCACCATGCTGCCCTACATGCCCAACAACCCACAGCAGGTAAGAGCTTTGGTTGTCTCTCAGGCCGCCATGCTTTGATGCGTACAGCTCGAAAATGAAACCACCACTTTTCTTTCCTTTTCAACCGGTGACTGTCCATGGTTGTTCGTTACAGCCTCTTCTGTCGTAAACCAACAGCAAGAATTCATAAAGTGGAAACTTGTGACTTGTGTCACCATCTTCATTTAGAGTCTCTTTCTCCCTCTTTCATTAAGCCTCTCCCGTTTTTATAGTTTTTGTTCTTTTCTGTCCTCTCTTACGCTTTTATATTTTGGCCTCTCTCACTCTGCCTCTCGTTCTTTAACGGGATCCGAACAGGGTGGGGTTCAGTAGTGAAGAGTTTTTATGTTCTCCCTCTTCTCTTTTCACTTCTTTAAATAAAGCTGCTTTCACAAGTGTTCTCCTGGGTGCTTTTCAGCCTGGACTATGTCAGTGACCTGTGTGTAACATAACATTTGCGTGTGGCTATCTTTTATAGTTTGCATGAGTGTTTGCGTGAGAGGCTCACACGGGTAGAAACATGTGTTCAGACAGGCCTTGTGAGTGTAAGGATTACTGTACAATGTGTCCGTGGTGAAGGCTATGGAGAAGTTCAAATGCCTTATACTTTGATATACTTTATTACCGTGCCCACAGCAATCTATTGTTTCCTATAACCATTTCCATCATCCAGTTGAACATCTTGTACATTTTGAGTAAACGAGTAATGTTGAATGAAGTGGATTAAAGGTGTTTGAACAGTTCCCATTACTTCCAACTCTTAAACCAGAAAGTGCAGTTTTATAAATGGCACAATATCTCCATCCAGAGGTTGGGGGGCTGCAGCAGAGAGGAGTGTTACTGTATCAGATGAGCCTGTAGGTGGCAGCATCTGATATTAAAATGACTTGCAGTAGATAAACGGAGGCGTACGGGTTGAATTAAGAATATAAATACTGTGGCTTTTTAAATTCACGAGAGGGAAAGAAGAGCGCAAGCACAGCCTGCACACTCATCTTGTATATGATGAAATGTTCAGCTAATACCATTTGACTAGTTGTATTCCGAATTGATGCTAAAAACAAATGCATTCTAGCAATAACAGTTCATGTTTGTAACGACATTGACCACAACTTCCAGTCTGAGTCTGAGTGATGGATGCTCCTGTGGCACCATGCTGGAGAATGTGTGTATTTGAGGCAAAAATGGTGGGCAGGATTACATCATTGGTATTTTCACACTTCCCTCTGCTGATGAGGAGAGGATTGGCAAGCACAGCTCCGCAGACACAGCCTGCACTCTGTGCCTCTTACACGAACACAGATAGACGGACAAGCTAACACAGACACAAATAGCCCACACAGAATCCGAAAAACAAATTACATAAAGCGCTGTTGTTGGTGTTGAGCGTCTTAATCTCTCATTTCCCTTGTCAGACTCTATCGTTGAATGAGTCCCTTGTGCCAATGTCAGTCATGTTAGCTCATTTCATTAATTAGTACTTTTTTTCTTCTCTTCTTCCTTAGCTCCTGAGGAAGAGGCACATAGGAAACGACATTGTCACCATAATCTTCCAGGAGCCAGGAGCGTTGCCTTTCACCCCGCAGAACATCCGCTCCCACTTCCAGCACGTCTTTGTGATTGTCCGTGTGCACAACCCCTGCTCTGAAAGCACCTGTTACAGGTAAATGTTGTCAACAGAACCAGCACGTGTTTATGTTCTGGTTACAATTAGTCCAATAAAGGATTAGTTACTAAACTGAAAACTATTTGCTATTAAAGTTATAGTTAAGGGCGGATTTCAGTCTCCTAATCATGGAGGGTTTATGTGTTTTTTTGTGTTTTTATATCATATCAATAATTGATGTGGGTTGTGGGTCTGACAAAACAATAATAATAATACTAATAATAATAGACTTTATTTATATAGCACCTTTCATGCTTGACGCAGCCCAAAGTGCTTTACAAACTGTTCAGTCAATTTCATAACATTCATCTGCTACTTAGTAATTATGTATCTATTATCTAATATTTCATTCCAATAAGTGTATATAGACTCGTATTGCACTATTCCACTTTTTTTTCCCCACTTTTTTTAAAAACTATTTTTCTTTTTGTATTACTTTTAATTATAGTATATTTTAATATTGTCTGCTTATCTGTATTATTGTGTTGCATTGTTGGAGAAGCCTGTGACCTAAGTCTTTCAACAACATAATTACTCTGTAGCTATGTTAGTTTGACAATAACGAACCTTGAACCTAGAGAGTATGACAATGACAATAATAAATGAGGAACATAATTAAAAACAAGGTATAAACAAACAGAAAGAGTTATACCACTGAACCATAAAACAAACATGAACAGTGATACTACTAAAACATTCCAATTGCCCCAAATTATAAGCCAAATAAAAAAGATAGGTCTTTAATTGACTTTAAAAAATTCCTATTGAGGTTGCTGTTCTAAGATCAAATGACAAGACCATTAAAGACATTATCTGGTGATGAAATTTTTTCTCTATTTCTAGCATTTATAGACCAAACTATTAAAGGGCGTGTTAATAAATACTAAAAACAATCTTTAGTTTTAGCCCTAGTTCATATTCGGGTATACATCTTTAAAATAACATTTTGTCACCATTCAAACCTGTGTCCCTTTTCCCTTCAGTGCTGCTGTGACGAGAATGAAAGACGTGCCTCCCTTCGGCCCCCCCATCCCCAGCGGCGTCACCTTCCGCGATCCAGAAACCTTTCGTAACTTCCTTCTAGCCAAAGTTATCAATGCAGAAACCGCAGCGCACAAGTCGGACAAGTTTCACACCATGGCGACCCGAACGCGGCAGGAGTACCTGAGAGACCTGGCGGAGAACTACGTCAGCAGCACGCCGCTCGACACCGCCGGCAAGCTCAACAACCTCATCTCCCTCGCATCTAAGAAACGTGAGCGCTCCAAGGCGAGAGAGGGGGCGGAGCTAGGGGCCGCAGGGGCCATCGCCTGGAGGGTCCACGCTCAGGACTTCAGCGGGGGGGGGACGGAGCTGCCCTGTGCCCTGGGTCTATCGGCTGAATACGTCCTCCTGACAGACTGCTCCACTAAAGAGGTGGTGTTTAACTGTTTCTGTGCGGACGTCATCGGCTGGAGTCCGGAGCGGCTGACGCTGAAGATCTTCTACGGGCGTGGAGACCACATCGCCGTGCGCGTGCCGGAGGGGTTTGCACAGGACATCCGGGAGGTGGTGCAGAGGTTAAAGGTGAGCAAACATCTTTTTTGGTTAAGACATATAGCTTTTGTTGAGTTGGGACTGTAGTTTGTTGTAGTATCTAAACAAACACAGTTGTGTTTATATTTTAGCATCCAGAAACACTGTGTTCCATGGAGGCCTAAAGTTTAGAAGTTTAGTTTAGAATTCATTTGCGTCCTTAAAAAACATTTAAATATATTGCATGTTCCTGTTTCCCATTTCCTCATTTCTTGACCTATGCTTGTGAATTAAGGCACAGTAAACATCCTTTGTTTGGTAACCTTAAATTAAAGGTAATTTAAATAATCAGGAATCAAATGTTGTCCCCACAGCACAAAAAACACCATTATTATTCTCTATCAAGTATCTGATTTTGTCAATATGTGATTCTTTGAACATTGGTGGAATTTTTTCAGTTTTTACACCTCTGTTCTGCTTTTGTTTTTCTTTGAAAACACTCCTAAGCATCCTGGAAATTCAGGATTATTAACAAAATCCACTGTGAAAGTGATTACTAGAAATATGCAGGGTTGCTTGTCATCTTCAAAAGTATAATACAGTCCTAATAGATGAACTCATAGATGAACTCACTTTTTAATGACGTTGTAATTACGTTCTCTAGCTGATAAGAAGCATTTCATATTGTGAAAATCCTTCTAAGATGTAATTTGATGATGTTTCCTTTGTTTTGAGGCACTTAGAGACATAAGGACATGATCATTCTGTAAATCTAATATTTATTTATTCTAATTCTGTCCCGTCCCTGGCCAGTCGTTGACGGTGGGATGTGAGACGGTGGATATGACTCTGAGAAGAAACGGACTGGGACAGCTGGGCTTCCATGTGCGCCTGGACGGCACTGTGGCTGAGGTACGGCCAGATGACCACCACACAAGATCTGGAATTTTCACTTACAAAGAATCTTGGCTGTTCGTAATGTGCCTGTTTTGCCTTGACCTTGTTGTTGGTGTTTTTAATGCTGCAGGTGGAGGAGTATGGCTTTGCGTGGCAGGCGGGGCTGAGGCAGGGCAGTCGCTTGGTGGAGATCTGCAAGGTGGCCGCGGTGACGCTGACTCACGAGCAGATGATCGACCTGCTGAGGACCTCGGTCACGGTCAAAGTCGTCATCATTCCTCCGTACGAAGAGGGAGGGCCTCGCAGGTGTGTAGAAATATCTTTGAAGATGAACTAATGAGGTTTTCAAAAAGCTCTGGTGAATACAGATGTTAAGGCTGCAGCAGAGTGTTAGCAGGCTGTAGTGGAAGGATATGAGAGAGAGAGAGAGAGAGAGAGAGAGAGAGAGCTCAAACACACAAAAGCATGGAAGAGGCCAGACTCCAATGCTCAGAGAGGATTTTGTGTGGGAGTGTGTGAAAAGAGGAAGCGAGCGAACAGAGAGAAAGAACGATGTGTGGTTTGAGAGGAAAAAGGTGGAATGAAGCATTTAGAGAAAAAAGAAAGAAGCGTTTTAATTTTTAGGGAATTATCAAAAAATCTGCCTTTCTTTGTTTCCCCATCCTTTATATCCTCGACTCGCTCAGCTTACTATCGCCTCACTTCCCCTCCTCCCACCATCTATTTCTTTCCCCTGCCGTCATGCTTTTCCAACCTTTCATCTACACACACGGCCTTGACAAAGACAGAATAACGAGGCCTATGAGACGCTGATGTGGTGCTACATGACGTGTGTGTGTGTGTGTGTGTGTGTGTGTGTGTGTGTGTGTGTGTGTGTGTGTGTGTGTGTGTGGGGTCATTGTGGCTGGTTGTGTGATCGCACA
>NW_011369951.1:5191867-5214438 GCF_000735185.1 Notothenia coriiceps
ACGTTCCGAGATGGACTTTCGTGACAGTACACTTATTGTTCGAAAATCGACGTACGGGGCTGAAGCCGGTTAAGACTCTTCACAGGCTCGACTGCGTCCGAGGCACAGCCTATCCCGTCGGGCTCAACGGAAAACTAGCGCCCCAACTGCATCCGTCCCGCTCCGTGAGTCGCGCTTGGGCGAGGACAACACAAGGAGTTGCTTCAGACTCCTCAAGCAGAGTCCAGCTCCCGATATGTTCGACCCCGCCGAAAATCAGAAGCGGTCTGCGGTATAACGTCCTGTGCCCTCCGATTAAACCCCCCCGGTGGAGGGACCCGGCACACACGCGACGTACCAATACATCTCGCGAGGTACATCCGCGTTGACGTTCCGACGCACATCTCAACACGTACCTTTTACCGAGACATACCTCGAATGACCGCGTGCGTAAGAACGGCCAGTTCCCCCTCTTACCCCTTTTTTTATTCACGTGATACAGGGTGTTCCCCCCCCCAAGATCTATGTCGAGTGTGTTCCGAACGCTCGCGAGAAGGGGCGGACAGTATTACCCGTACACTTATATCGTCGAACCGTTCCGGTAGGACAGTCCGACGCAAAGAGACCTGTCTCGAAATGCAGAGTGTGGATAGGCGGTTTCCGT
The DNA here is from genome assembly GCF_000735185.1 of Notothenia coriiceps. Taxonomy (NCBI): domain Eukaryota; kingdom Metazoa; phylum Chordata; class Actinopteri; order Perciformes; family Nototheniidae; genus Notothenia; species Notothenia coriiceps. The sequence goes on from NW_011369951.1 coordinate 5,192,511, forward strand.
GTGTTTGTCAGACAAGACACGCGAGTTACCTCGCAGAGATAGTATTGATACCGAGTCCGGCGTCGAATAGTGGCACAGGTCTCCTCCACGTAATGCGCGGAGGGACAGGAGTTTAATACCACCCACCTGTCTCGATTCGGCGGTGCGACAATTCATGCCCGGGAGCTGCGAACAATCGAGACAGAGACAAGATACAATTGAAAAAAAACAAAACAAAACAAGCAAAAGAAAAAAGAAAAAGCCAAAAACAAAACTCTCTCTCTCTCTCTCTCTTGGACTCGTTTGCCAATGTGTGCCAGGCAAGCAGATTGCATGAGATTAAGGCCTGAAATCTGCAGGAGAAAAAAAAAGAAGACCTCAAAAATAAATAAATAATATATATCACTGAGTGGAAGTGATTAATTAAAAATGAATGCACTGAGCGAGTGAAAGGGGGAGAAAGGAGAGAGATAGAGAGAGAGGCAGGCTTTATTGAGCTGGAGAGGCAGAGGAGCGCTCGCTGAGGAGCGAGGTGGGTGGAGGAGAGAAAGAAAGAGAAAGCGGAGTTGGAAGTGTTTTTCCTTTTACGCTCTGACTCGCCGCCGTGCTCATGCAAGACGGAGGGGTACAGAGGGGGAAAGGCGTGATGTTGTCGTGTTCGACCACGTGTGCAGCTGTCGCCTCCGCTGCTGTGATGGAAGACATTTGTAGGCTCTGCTCTCGCTAAGGTTTGTGCTACTGCTATGTTACTGTATGGATATGTAATGGTAGTATTTCTTGATTGATCAAAGCCTCCTGACCACGTGTTGTGTTCATGGATATTGTTTTTGGTACTGCCATTATTCTTTGTTCTCTACTACTATTGTTATTTTCTACAGATGTATAGGTGTCTGTTCTTTTATCTCTCTACAGTTTATGTTTGATGTTTGACAGTCTTGTTACAGAGCAGATGGACGGTTTATTGTGTCCAGGCTCTACGGTTAATCTAGGCTGCACACTAAAGAAAATATATCTTCTTACTTCTGCTGGTATCTATTTAGCTAATTTGGGTGTTTTTGTATCTGTTAGTCTCAGCAACACAATTGAGGTGAATTAAATCGAAATGATTGATTTATTATAATTATAGCCTAGAAAAAGCATTATTTTGTGCATTTTAACTTATCCTTAAAAAAAACTACATTTTTCAGAATATTTCAAACTGTTCACAATGTACAATTTATTTGGAAATATTTTCTGGTAAAGAAAATGCCGCTTACAATTTGTTGCTGTTATTTGACTTATAGCTAGCCACTAGCGACACTTGACAGAGCCCACCTGTATCTCTTAACTCATACACATTAATATAATTAAACAGGTAATTATTATTCAAAAAATACTGCTGTGCAATTGTCATGATTTGCGTTTTAGCAAGGCCAAATTAGTAAAAAACAATTCTTTGCACCAGGCTGTAAAGTGGAGTATTTTAACAAGATCGTTTTGGAACCAGCCTCAAGTGGCCATTTCCGGAACTGCAGTTGTTGGCGCTTCGCCGCTTTATTAAAAAATGCAAATGAAATGCAAAACTATGAAAGAATCAAGACCTTTTTTGTAAAGAAAGCAAAAGCCTGAAGAACAAAGACATTCATACTGGATAGGACAACAACAAGTATTCGTAGTTCAAATTATTGAAGTCAGCCTTAAGCAAAAATGTTTTAGACTCAAAAATCATAATTTTTTTGTTTGTTTCTTATTACAGTAAAGGAATATATTTTAGCCATTGGTCAAAATAATTGTAATATAGACAGTTCCTTAGACTCTTTCAAAATTGCAATGAATATCATAAAAAATGTTTGGCACATGACTGCCATTCTCTCTCTCATCCCCTTTTCCCCCCTTCTCTTGGCCTCTCATTTTAAATACATCCTCTATGCATATTTGATGCATTATGCCCTTACTTGTCAGTTGCTGTGTGAATGAAATAATGATGAGTAAAACATATTTAGGTTGGGTATCAGGCTGGAGTCCACAGAGTTGATTAATAAAGCTGCAGAAAGGATGCTGCTGCTTTTTACTGAGCTGATCCAAATCATGGTGGAAAGATGAGGATGTTTGAGTGTCAGGCTTCTGATCCCTTGTGGTGTGTCTCCTTAGGGGCTGCACAGAGGAGTATGAGATGAAGACCATGGAGCAGAAGCCAGAACCTGAGCCTCTGGCAGCCGGCTACAGACCCTCCCCTCGCCCCACGTGGCGATGGGACAGCCCCCCCATTCCTCCAGGGCTCCACAGTGCCCCCAACCAGCAGCGCTGGGCCCCCATGGGCCCTCCACCTCCTCCACTGCCCCGCTCACACAAGACCCTGATGCCTGTTCCCTACAGGGAGCCCCAGCACCTAAACTCTAAGAGGTGAGACTCAGAATGACAGTGCACAATGTATTTAGTATCATTAGGTTACTTAAAAGACCCAATTGGGTTATTTTGTATTTGCTTTGAAATCCTTTTGGGGGCAATGTGATAAAGGAAAAAGGCAGAAAATCTATTGAAAGAGATTAGGGGTAGGACTTGGTGTGGCAGCATCAATATCTTTAATTAATTTATCTGGGTTATCTGGTAATGATAATTGATAGTAACCTGATGTACTGTAACAAATATGTATATTAAAAGGAGCAAAACAGTTTGCTGATTTTTATTAAAACAGGTTTGTAACGTAACTTCGGTGATCCTCTAAAACTAAATATTTAAGAATTTAATTTTAACTCTGCTTAGTTAAGGTATTGTCCACTTTGATTGACAGGCAGGTGGCTTGCCGCTAGCTGTCTGCTCTGTAGCATTTTATAACTGAATCTAGCAAAATAGCTTCATGTGTTCTAGTAACACCCTCTCTGTGGTCTCTCTGTTGTTCTGTTGGTTACCGTCTCCCTCTCTCTCTCTCCCCCTCTCTCTCTCCCCCTCTCTCTCTCCCCCCCTCTTTCTCTCCTGCAGGCCGGTGAGCTACCCAGAGAACCACTACAGCCTGTCTCCTGCAGGGATGCTGCCCTACAGGAACCCCTCAGCCAGCTTCTCCTCGCCCTCCTCCGGCCTGGTCGGCCTCTCCTCGATGGGGCCGCCTGGAATCACACCGGGCCCCTTCGTACGCTACAAACCCTCCCCCGACAGGTGTGTGTGTGTGTGTGTGTGTGTGTGTGTGTGTGTGTGTGTGTGTGTGTGTGTGTGTGTGTGTGTGTGTGTGTGTGTGTGGCCTTTTGTTTTCAGACTTCCCTGCCGCTACTCCTGTAATCTTGACTAAACATGTCCGATATTACTCATTACAACAGTTTTGTGTGCTTAGGGGTGGATTATCTGTGTTCATGAGATGAGGCAGAGTAATGTGTTCAGATCTGCAGTTAGACGTGTACGAACACACTGTCTCCCTGAGGAAGGATCTGTTGTGTGGGCGGCTCTTCCTCACTGTGTGGAGGCTGGTAACATCTCACCCAACCGGAGAAATGTGTTTTATTCAACTGCCATCAGGATGCAAAACAGAAACTGAAATTCAAATCCAAGCTCTACATTTTAAGGGCTTTCTTAAGAGAATAATTGTAGTGTGTTTTAGTTTCAGTTAGGAACATATTTCCTTCCGTCTGTGTGCGTGCGTAAACTACTGCATGTATACATCTAATTAACTCACATGTAAATCATATTAGCATTTATGTGTTTATTAATCAAATGCCCTCCCTCCTCTTATGATCCTATATGATGTGTAGATATGGAGCAGGACAACGCCCCCTGCTGCCGTATGAGCCTCACCTCAGTGTGGACGTCACCTCCAGCGGAGAGTCTTCCTCAGGCTTCACCAGCCAGGAGAGCACTATGGAGCGCTGCAAAACAGGTACACCACCTTTAAAAACACCTGCCATCACATGACTCCGCTTTTTAGAGCGTTAGCCTTCTTTTGCTCTTTGGTTTAATTTTTTTTGGACTGCAATATTGTCCCTTCGATGCACTTTCAGGTATTATCCGTTGTCGACCTCAGCAGCCTGATGTATTTTGGTGGAATAGCTGACAGGAAAGCTGACTAGCTGGTTGACATAGTGAAGAAGATATTTTTTAGGAGTTGGTAGAGACCAAAAACCGAGCTAAAAGAGATTGAATCATTTTAGACTTGTATTCATCAGGTGGCCAAAGCAAGACTACTAATCACTGATAAAGTTGCTCCAAATTTGCTGGCAACTGTTGGCTGTGGCCAAGAAATGTAAACACAGGTTGTAAGTTAATCATACTTGACTTTAACTACATTTATTGTGCGTTGTATCTTTGCAAATGAATTACACTCACTTGTATGTTTGGCGATGGTGACATGGTGAGAATAGAAAGTAAAAACAAATGTACTTAAGAGGTGTTGGATTATTTGTATACACTATATCAAAGTGCATTACCAAGATATCAGTATTCAATTGTTTAAATATTATTGTTATCAGTACACAGAGTAGATAGCCGAGTAGAGATGACGGTGTGATTGGGTGTGTTGGTGGTCAGTGTTTAGATGTGCTATAAGTATTTAATCCTCTTATCCAACCATGGCGGTTCAGTGTCATTTGCTTTAATCCTCTGAGTGTCTGTGTGTTTCTGTCTAGAGCCCCTCTGGCACATCCCAGCGTCGTCGTCTCGGGGGCCGGGTGGTGGAGGGGGGCAGAGGAGACCGACCAGACAGGATGTCCCGGGGAAGGACTCTCCAAACAGAAACTCCAAGGTCAGACTCGTCACCTCCCGCTCTCATTTCTTCTCTCCTTGCCTGCTTGAGTGTCTCTGAATGTTTCTCTCTTGTCCTCTACAGGGCGAGACTCAGTACTCGAGCCACTCCAGCAGCAACACTCTGTCCAGCAACGCCTCCAGCGGACACAGCGACGAGCGCTGGTTCGACGGGGGACCTGTAGGTGAACGGGTTCCTGGGGGTTGCCTTGGCGACCCAACAGAACCTGACCCAGACCATCTCAACAAGGGGGGGTCCAACGACAGCGGCATCGACGCCTCAACCCATTACAACAACACCCGCCTCGTGAACATGCCCAACAGCCACAAGCCCTTGCAGTGCTTCGGGACGTATGGGGGGGGGCAGGAGCTATCGGTGGGGAGGAGTAGCGGCAGCAGCGGGGAGGGGAGGAGGCGGGAGTCGTCTCCCATCATACCAGCTGCAGCCAATCAGAACAAAGGGTACCGGACCAAGACGTTCCCGCCTCCTGGATCCAGCGCCGAAAAAATGGATGCTTTCAAACCCAGGTGAGACGCCGACTCTCTGATGTGATGCATCTTTTATGATATCATTTTTCTAACATGATACCTTAACCTTTAATGCTGTTCATCTTAATTGAGAGTGTGAATATTAAGCTTTAAGAATTAAATGAATGAAGCAGCCATTATGTGCCACCACAATAGTATGACGACTCTATCTTTAAAGGGTACATGAAGGATGCAAAGCAGCTTAAACCTGGTGGAACATACAGCTGCATCATGTGATCCCTTCTGCTCTTCCTTCCCCCAACATTATAAATGCATGCAGACATAAGGCACACATGCGTTCAAAGGCTTCGTCCTCTCTGTGTTGGATTAAAACCCTCTGTGTTTAAAGCCTCAGTACAACCGACTGTGATGCTGCAGTCTGTGCCTGGGTTGTTTAGAAACATCAACAAAATATAGATATTAGGTAAAAACAGAAGGACACTGATGATTCATCGCAGGTATTGTGAACAATTTTACAGATGGTGTTGATGTTTTGTTTTGGTCAGAAGATTTCAAAAGAAAGACTGCCTTCTAAATGATGAATAATTCAGTTGGGTAATTTAGCAGTTTTTTTTAAATGTTGGTTGTGTGTTTTTAAAGAATTTGTTTGATGGATAAAACACACGTCTGGTCGCTTGATGGATGATGGAAGTTCCTAACTCTTCTGATGTTTTCCTCAGCTGTTACCGCTCAATAGCTGTGTGATGCTGTTGTTAAGCAGACAGCGCTACCTCAACTTTAATTACACATAAATCAATAAAGAGGGGGAAAGGACGATGCTACGAGAATAAATGATGCTTATGGGGAAAGGCAAAAGAGAGCAGAAAAGTCAAACTTAATATCGTTTTTTCCATCCTTTTTTAAATGATATGTGTATGCCAGCCTTACATGCCAGAGGATCACATGGTTGTTACAAAGGTCTTTCTAAAGGAAGAGTTTAGGTCTTGTGATCGAGAGTTGAATGAGGAGATCAACATGGTCAGCTGAGCTTAGCATTAAGACTTATTCAAACAATGGAGTTATCTTCTGTGGAGAAAATGTTTTTCCCTGCACAATCGTTTCTGTGATCTGATTATCTTATTTTAAATTGAAAATGTTCTTTAAATAAAAATGTTTCATCACTTCATAAAAAACTGAAAAGGCTTTCCCTCTAGTGCTACACTTGGTGCGCATTTCAAATCCTTTGTGTCCTCTCACTTCCTATTTAGCACGTGTCTCATCTATTTCAAAGAGAGAGAGAGAGAGAGCAGTTTGTTGTTGAATGTGATGCATTAACCCGGTGTACACCTGTGTGTCCTCTCAGGGCCTACACACCGCAGGGTTACAAGACTCCGACAGCTGAGAAAGCCCGGCCCGTCCGCGCTGCTACGACGACACCAACTTCCTCTCATCTAAGCTCCATCCCTCTGTCCAGCTCCGCTCCCAAGGCTTTTTATGGAAAGAGCAGACAAAGCCCATGGCTGAATGACGACAACGGCTCCTCGCCTTCAAACATCACCACGACGACCAGCTCTGACAGCAGCAAGAAGTAAGTTAGTGACTGAGAGCTTCAGAAGAGAGCCTTTCCCTCTTCTGTTAAAGGGACTGTACCGAAAAGCTTCACAATGTAAATAATGATATTGACTACAAATTCTAATTCAACATTTGATCATACCAGATTATGGTATTGAGTGTCTTCAGTGCTAATTCAGCCTAAAACCAGCTACTGAAACATTGATCTGTTAACGGTTAGATGTTGGGAGAAGATACCCTTTGTGTTTTTGGTGCTCATGTCTCTTGTCTCTTGTCTCGTGTCTTCAGGCAGGTGGACACCAACTCAAAGAACGTGTTTGGACAGCCTCGGCTCCGAGCCTCGCTGAGGGACCTGCGTTCTCCACGACGGACGTACAAAAGCACCATCGAAGACGACCTGAAGAAACTGATCATCATGGACAACGTGGGGGAGACGCCCCAAAGAGACCCAGTGAGGAACACACCAACACCTCACAGTTAGATCAGTAATGCTTTAGTTTGCTTGAACAATTATATCGTCCACAAGGCACAAATTCACCCATCAATATGAGTTTACAAATAAGTAAAAACATTGGGAGGGCTTGAAGTTGAATCATGCCATTATATACAGTCCAACAGGCTTATGACACAAAGTACTAATGTGTAAATGAAGCTACTTGTGGGATGTTGCGTCGCCCTGTATGATTAACTTTGTATTTAATAGATATGCACTATGGACAAATACATTATTGTAGACTTATGGGAGTCTCAAGCGCCCTCCGGAGGGAAGCAGTTCAAATTGAAATGTGACATAGTTATATGCATATATTTGATGTGACCTGTAAGCGCTCTGATCTCCGTCACTTTTCCTCCTTTCAGTCTCCCAGACGAACTCTGCAGCGCACCTTTTCAGACGAGTCTCTGTGCAGCGGGCGCAGAGAGGCGAGCTTCGCTAACTCTGAGAACCCGACAACGCCTAACGACGTCCTGTTCACGTGCACGCTGCCCACACGCAAACACGCCATCTCTAACGTCCACGTGCTGAGCAAGAAGGGTGAGTTTAAACAGAGTGGACAAAACCTGTGCTGTGTTGAGTATAAGCTGCCTAGTTTCATTCTGTGGCGAGACAAGGAGCTTAATAGTGAAAACAATCCTATTATGATTGTTATGTACACGTTATTTGTTGCTTACATAAGCTCCACTACCTTTCAGTATGTCCTTGTTTCACGAGGAGGTTATTTCACTCACTGCAGCTGTTCTCCCCTCAGTGCCTCTGTCTGCCTCGGAGCTGTCTCTCACTGAAGTCAGAGACAAAGTGCCCCCCCTGAGGAGGCTGGACCCCGGGCTGATGCCTCTCCCTGACACAGCCTGCGGCCTCGAGTGGTCCAGCCTGGTTAACGCTGCTAAGGTGTACGAAGGTGAGGCAGCAGACACCTCAAGACTAGGTTTGTTCAACTCACAAAAGCATCCATTCACATCACACACAAACTGTACACAACAAAACATTACACATGCAGAGAAATCATGGAAACAAACTGTTCAAATATATGGTATCAGAAATGTCAAAAAGAATCATTCAAACCTGTATGTACAATTCATGTATGGTTTTACTGCTGAATTAAACAAATCAAAATCCCCACAAATTATTAATGCTCAGTTGTAACCATGGTTTTGCAAGAATTTTTTTTTAAAGAAGCATTCAACTCACTGTTGGATGTGGGACATTGGATGTTGTCTTCTGTCACATGACACTCCTGGGAAAGAAAGAGATGTCAGTACGTTGGTCTTAACCTTGTAGACGATCTCTCTCTCTCCGTCAGTTTGTTTCTGTCTCTCTCTCCTGTCCCTGGTGTGCTCTGCAGCCACAAAGCTCTGACAAACACACTAAACTCAAGCCAACACTCGATCCTAAACCTCACCTGCTGCCAGGAGCTGTGATTGTGTCTTGTACCCCGAGGGAAACCTGGGGGAAAAAGCCTCTTCAATGCAGCTTTTTACAAAGTGTGGTTCTATGTCTGTTGCAGCACAAAGAGCAGTTTCCCCCTTCTCACTGACGGAGCCGCAGGGTGGGGGTCCGGACATGAGACCTGTCGTCAGTCCAGTCCAGTTTCAGACTCCTCAGACTCCACGGACCACGCCGACCTTCAGCGGGTAACTGAACCTCACTTTGTTGTAGATGAGAGCAGCCAGAGAACTGTGTGTCTCTGCAGCCACCTGGTGGTCATCTACTGTCAGGCTTTGAACTGAATCCCCAGCTTGTTGACTCCTCTGTATTTCACTAGTAAACACTGTGTGTGTGTGTGTGTGTGTGTGTGTGTGTGTGTGTGTGTGTGTGTGTGTGTGTGTGTGTGTGTGTGTGTGTGTGTGTGTGTGTGTGTGTGTGTGTGTGTCCTACCATTGAGCAGCAATTAGTATAAGAGCTACAGTTCACACAGACTTACTCAAGAATGAATGCACATTCACAAACACCTGAAAAACCTGTCCTCCTACCCGTCTACATTACGTCTGCACACTATTTTTATTCTTAGAGTGCGTGCCGTTGTTTAGTCATCTGTGTTTTGTTTACAGTGACGAGGTGCCCAACAATCTGTCCGGGCGGCTCTACAACCTGGAAGTGATGTTAAAGCAGCTGAACAATGATCTGGAAAGAGTGAGAATCTTCTTTTCACATTTTTGCTTTTGGAAGAAGAAAATAATGTTTTAGTTTGTCTGTCTCACACTGTAATGTATCTGGGTTTGGAACTGAGCTTAAAAGGCACAATCATCTTGGACTTTAAAAAACTGGGATGTTCCTTTTTTCATCTATTTCTGACATTTTATAGACCTAATGATTAATGATTAATAACTAACCCTTTAATAACAGTGAATTTCTATTTATTGTCCAGTCCGAGTCATGTTTTCTCATCTCCTTTTCTCATGTCTTGTTGCCTCAGGAGAAGCATGATAAAGTGGTTCTGCTGGCAGAGATGGCCAACCTGCGGGAGAACAACCAGCGGCTGCAGGTGGAGAGCCTGTCGGCCAGCGAGCAGCTGCGCAAGTTCAGCAGACTTTATAATAACAACGACGCGACCGAGAGCGACAACGAGGCTAACTCCTTAACGTACGAGGCTGAATCTAAGAGGGAGTGACTCCTGCAGGAGGGGGAATAGAGCACCCGGCCACAGAGGGGGGTGCTTCCACTGGACTGCCTTAAACCGTAAAGAGAGCAAGGAAACAGAAAAACTGGATTTTTAAAATGCAGAACCACTCCCAGAGAGCCTCCCTCTCTTTTCTCTTATTTTTATAAACTCAAGTCAAAAAGTCTTATATACTTTTCATATATATAAATATGCTACTATGCCAGAGGAGCGAGAAGGAGAGGAAACTGTTTTAGAGAATCATCACCTGGAGAGGCCTAATACTGTTCCTGCAGCGAATCAGCCAAAAAAACAACAAGACTCATTACAGACTGCATCTCCCAGAATGCACTAGAAGTAATGGAAGCTATACAGACATTGTACTGTAGATACATGCCTGCTCTCATGTATCAATATTTCCCATATTGTACTGATATTGATGTACTAAAGAGGGGTGGGTGTGTGTGTGTGTGTAATTGATGGTACAGCGAATTCTCAGAAACGTAATGGCACAACAGTGTGTGTGTTCACGAAGCATTTTATTCTGTGTGTGTGTGTGTGTGTGTGTGTGTGTGTGTGTGTGTGTGTGTGTGTGTGTGTGTGTGTGTGTGTGTGTGTGTGTGTGTGTGTGTGTGTGTGTGTGTGCTATGGGACGTTTCGAGTGCTGAACAAACTAGTTTACTGTAATATGAAATCTTGTGGGCCACGATATTTTTCTCTCCTCCGTTTACATGGGTGAACCTGTGGCCCTTCAGATGTGAAACAAGCCATCGGCGTGCTGTGTGGGTGTTAAAGGTCGATGTCATGAAGCTCAGTGATATTAATTATAGTTCCATATCTCTAATGTAGTGCATTGTTTTGAATATTATCTTCTGTTTTTCAGCAGTGCCGTTTCATCTCAAATCTAAATGGACTGGATAATTATTTTAACCTTGAGTCCTCATCCCAGTACGTCTTTGAAATCAACTTAGTTTCCTAATATTTAAAGCAGTAGTTTGACATTTTGTAGTAACATCATTAGAAAGCTTTTAGCTTGTCATAAAGATCTCACGCAGGGGAGAACAGCCAGCTTGACGGCCCACTTGCACCTCTAAAGCTCATTATTTAACATGATATCTAAATAATCTAATACCAGAAAAAAAACTATTTAAAAGGACAATTCCTCGTCTAATGGACTATCTGTTGTGGCTAAGAGATGAGTTACTTCAAGGAGTCTTAGCTGAATTTTATTCTTGGAATTGATATCCACAAACAGACCTGCAATTACAATTTATTGGCCATAAAGGTCAAAACATTTAGAAACATAGACTTAATGTGCTGAAAAGTCGATTTTGTAGACAAAGCCAGGCTAGCTGTTTCCCTCCTTTCCAGACAGTATGCTAAGCTAACCTTGTAGGGTTGCATTTTTAACAGACAAATATGTGGGTGGTGTCAATCTCACTGCTAGAAACTGAGTGATGGTATTCTCAAAAATGTCAAACTATTCTTTACATAAAACTCTAAACGACGCTGCCATTGGTCACGTGTGCTTACAGGAAACATTTACTGTACATGAACCCACAACACTTCTGCCTGTGTGCGAGGATTTGTCCCCGTGTTCTGTGACGACCCAAGTGAAAACATGAGACACTATTTATACCGCTCGCTTGCTTACCGATATTGTCTACTATATCTATTTTTCATACAGAAATAATGTTTTTGAACGCTGGTACTGAATGGACAATACATCCGTGCAGACGATGACTCTTCCTGTGTCAGTTTTGATATCGCTGACGAATCATCTGCTACTTCTTATGATCCGGAGGTCTCTTCTTCTCTGGTCTGACTGGAACTGTAAATCCTAATCGCTCAGGTTCCTCACAACGCTTTGAATAAACTAAACCATCAGTTAGGAGTGGGCGATGTGACACATTCAAGCCTGAGAGGATGTCAAAATGGGTTTTGCCAAAATTTTAAAACCATTGTAGTGATAAGGTCATTGTAAGGAACGCTTATTGATGTATTACTTTGTTCAGAGGCATTTCATCTGCTGAATTAGGCTTGAATAGAAAAATATTAACAGTTTCTCAATTGATCTTCATATAAAATGTCCTGAAAGGCAAGTGAGAGAACTAAATCTGGTGATCCATTTTCTAAATTTGATCTTAACTGTTTTCTGACTTAAAAGCAGGTGAAGAAATGTTTATTTGACCTGTGAAAAAAGGGGGTTTATCTAGATAAATGTCCCTTTTTTCCATCTGTTAAAACTGTCATAAACACAGAAGGGGAAAATATTTATATCAGTCTTACAAATTGGATCAATAGATTCCTTTCAGGAGCGATGTGTCACATTCCTTTTGGAGGGCAGAAAGCACAGCTGATACCTGTGTATTGATACTGCTGACAATAACTATAGAAACGTTTTAAAATCTAGTATTGATTTGCAGTATATCACACTTCCATGATTTTGGCCACACTATCGCTCACTCCTACTGGAAAACTATTTTATTCCACAGACTCAAGAGGGAACATGTGCTGTAGTCGGACTCATTTCCTTCTGCTTTCAGCTCCTTTACTCTGCAGTTATTCAGATTTGATACGAGTAACTTTTTTAAATTGTTGGACCTTTTTGCGTCGGTTCCGGAATAATACCTTGACCAGTTTCTCTGAAATAAATGTTCAGATCCTCCACAGAGAAAGCGCCTCTTCCTGCCGTGACGCTCTCCTGCTCCTCGCTGTGACGGTCTTATTAGTTTGCTGACAAGGGCCAAGGTTTCTTTTTTAATCTAAAGTTTGTTCATGTTCTGTATAATTTGAAGCTATTTAAAGCACACACAACGATCCTTGTTGAACAAATCAATAATGCATTACGGTTAATGGTAATATTATAACTAGGTTTGTTTTTTTTAGATGTTAAATATTTTGATAATTTATTTTTTAACACATTCCCACTGTTGCAGACAGTAGTGAAGATGAGGGTACTGTGTTTTTATTTGTGTATGCCATTTGACTTCTGATCTCTGTACAAAATTGATCTGTATGATTCCTCGTCGTTTTCTATTTTCTGGCATTTTTCCTGTTTGTGGCAGGCTGCGTGATGCACAGACAACATATTGGTTGGAAATTGTTTTTCTTTGGGTTGTAATAATAACTTGTACATTTAAAAGTGTAAATTATGTTTTCATTATTTTATAAAAAATATATTAAAAATAATTATCAGAAAACGTGTGATTTCCTTTAAATGTTAGGACAAGTGGTAGTTCAACAATCTGTGTGCAGAACACACCAAAACACACTATCCAGTTCATTCTATATAAAATCACTTTTCAAAGTTTGAATCAGGGTTTATTTGAGTTGACATTCTGAATAGTATTTTTTTAGCTCATTCACAATGAATCTTTGGCCATTAGAAGTAAAGGCTCAATATTTGCTCCTCATGGTAACATGTATGTTTTGAACCCACATGTCCTACCTTTCTTTATGCTATATATGTGTTTTAGCTTAAATGTTTTTAGTTCTCCCCACCAGCTCACAGGAACAGGATGAAACAACTTGCATGTAAAACATTTTTATTACAAATACATTTTGAGTTCCAACATAAAGAAAACATATTTTAGTTAATATTGGACATAAAGAGAGTCGACAGAACACTAAAATAAATTTCTATACATCGTGTGTTCAGATAATTGCTCAAGTTTCTGGAGTAGTTACAGGTGTATAACATCAGGACTGTGAGGCGTTCAGGACCCACACATCAGGCAGTCGTCTCTGTTCTCCAGAGAGCACACCATGGCAGCGAGGTTAAGCTCCTTCACCTCCTCCGAGTCCTTCTGGGACTCCTTCAGCTGCTCCTTGTTCAGCGTGAACTGGATGGGGTTGGCAGCCGGCTTCGTCCTCAGGTAGTACATCCCTGTCTTCAGACCCTGGGAGAGGAAGAGGAGGGTTTAACACATTTTGTTGCATTCATAGTAATAACTTATCTTCTAATTCAGCTCCCTTACTTGTTTCCAGCCGTAGAAGTGCATGCTGGTCAGCTTGCCGTAGTTCGGCTCAGCGATGTGGATGTTCAGGGACTGGCTCTGGTCGATGAAGGCGCCGCGATCGGCAGCCATCTTGAGTATGGTCTTCTGCGAGATTTCCCAAACGGTTTTGTACAGCTGCTTGATGTCATCTGGAATCCCATCAATGTCCTGTTGGGAGAAAAAAAACAATCGTCAGAGCGGAAACAGATTGACAGCAGCAGCTTTATTGATCAAATGACATTCAAAATGTTTGACTAAAAGTAAAAAAAACTCAAAACTTTACCAAAAAGAAAAAGCAGCAGAGTGATCATACCACTCAAACAAAGTAATGAAATCAGTATCTTGACAAAACAAAGCATTTCCCATGATGTGGGTGAGTACCTGAATGGAGCCGTTGTGCCCGATCAGCTGGTTCTTCATCTCCTCGCTCCACAGCCCCTTCTCCGTCAAGTCTTTGAGCAGGTGGGGATTAACGATCTGGAACTCTCCGGAGAGCACCCTGCGGGTGTAGATGTTGCTGGTGTAGGGCTCGATGGACTCATTGTTGCCCAGGATCTGAGCTGTTGAGGCGGTGGGCATGGGGGCCAGCAGCAGGCTGTTCCGAATGCCGTGCTTGGCGATCTTCTCCTTCAGCAGCTTCCAGTCCAGCAGGTCGGTGGGGGTCTTGTCCCACATGTCGTACTGCAGGATGCCTTTGCTGACGGGGCAGCCCTCGTACGTCTCGTAGGGGCCGTGCTCAGCGGCCGCCTCACAGCTCGCCTCCAGGGCGGCGTAGTAAATGGTCTCAAAGATCTGGATGTTGAGCAGCTGAGCCTCGGGGCTTTCAAACGGGAAACGCATGAGGATGAAGGCGTCGGCGAGACCCTGTACGCCAATTCCAATCGGCCGGTGGCGCTTGTTGGATTTCTCCGCCTCAGGCACGGGATAGAAGTTAATTTCGATGATCTTGTTCAAGTTCTTCACGATCACTTTGGTGACTTGTTCTAGTTTTTTAAAGTCAAATGTCTTCTCAGGGGTGACGTACATGTTGAGAGCGATGGATGCCAGATTGCAGACAGCCACCTCGTCGTGGCTGGTGTATTCGATGATTTCTGTGCACAGGTTGCTGGACTTGATGGTGCCCAGGTTCTGGTGGTTGGTCTTCCTGTTGCAGGCGTCTTTGTACAGCATGTACGGCGTACCCGTTTCTGTCTGGGACTCGATAATGGCGTGCCACACCTGCTGAGCCTTCACCACACGCTTCACCCGCCCCTCCTTCTCAAACGAGGTGTAGAGCTTCTCAAACTCCTCCCCCCAGCACTCATCCAGCCCGGGGCACTCGCTGGGACACATCAGGGACCAGTCCTCGTTGCTCTCCACCCTCCTCATGAACAGGTCGGGGATCCACAGGCCGTAGAAAAGGTCTCTGGCTCTCTGCTCTTCCGTTCCCGTGTTTTTCTTCAGCTCCAGGAAGTCAAACACGTCAAAGTGCCAGGGCTCCAGGTACATGGCGAAGGCTCCAGGTCTCTTGTTGCCACCCTGGTCGACATAACGCGCCGTGTTGTTATAAACCCTCAGCATGGGGACGAGCCCGTTGGAGTTGCCGTTGGTGCCGGCGATGTAGCTCCCCGTTGATCTGATGTTGCTGACGGCCACTCCGATCCCTCCCGCTGATTTGGAGATGAGGGCGCATTGCTTCAGCGTGTCGTAAATGCCTTCGATGCTGTCGTCCTTCATGGCGAGCAGGAAGCAGCTGGACAGCTGAGGCCTGTTGGTGCCTGCGTTGAAGAGCGTCGGGGATGCGTGGGTGAACCACTTCTCTGACAGCAGGTTGTAGGTCTCGATGGCAGCTTCGATGTCCGTCCCGTGGATCCCCACAGACACTCTCATGAGCATGTGCTGCGGACGCTCCGCCACTTTGCCGTTGATCTTCAACAGGTAGGATCGCTCCAGAGTCTTGAAACCGAAGAAGTTGTAGGAGAAATCTCTGTCGAAGATGATGGCCGAGTTGAGGCGGTCTTTGTTCGCGAGGACGAGGTCAAGCGTCGCCTTGGAGATCATGGGAGAGTGGCGTTTATTTAATGGGTTGATGTAGTTGTACAGGTCCTCCATCACCTCGCTAAACACCTTCTTCGTCTCTTTGTGCAGGTTAGAGACTGCGATACGTGCGGCGAGGATGGCGTAGTCGGGGTGTTTGGTTGTGAGGGTGGCGGTGATCTCAGCGGCCAGCGTGTCGAGCTCCACGGTGGTGACGCCGCTGTACAAACCCTGAATCACCTTCATCGTAATCTGGGTCGCATCCACAAAGTCAGAGTTCAGCCCGTAGCACAGCTTCTGGATTCGGGAGGTGATTTTATCGAACATGACGCGCTCCTGGCGTCCATCTGAAAAACGAGACAAATAAACACTTCAGTTAACAAACACTGTGTACAGACAGTTATCAAAATTATACAATAAAAGAGTAGAGATTTAACAGTAAACTGCCTTAATAAGAAGTCATAATGAAGCCAGTAAGGTTGTTACATCACTTTACTTTCTTTTAACAATACAATTAGAGTTGATGCACGTCATTTTATTGTTATATTATTAGATGTCTTCATCTTTTATTAAACCTTTTCTCATTTCAACATATTTGTCTAAAATATCTTCTTGCATTTACTTCCTTTTAACACTTTCCTTTTCTGCATTACAAGCCGCCCAGTGGAAAATTGCTTTTGCAATAAGGAAAGCAAATAACCTCAATTAAAAAAGGGAGGTATACATTTTATTATATAATTAAGGAAATGTTAATTATTTATCAAATATGAACACGCCCATGGTCTAATTGAAACTGTAAGTTTTCACAACCATTCCACAAGTCCAAAAATAATTTGCCAGAAATGAATTATCTAGGGTAATCTTTGTGATAACTGTCTGTACACTAGTTGCCTTGTTTTTAAATGATACAATATATAATTGTACCTGTTCCTTTAATTAAAACTGGCTCTGTATAAAGTCATGAAGCAAATTAGTTTGTGATTTTTACATTATCTGTGCAGTTTAACATCAACTAGTTGACAAAAAGCTACTGCTGCACGTTTTTAAAGTGAGTGTTTGTCAAATATAACTGCATAGACAAACTCTTCCTGGTCTTCAGCCTACAATGTCTTAACCAGAGCCTCACTGGGACACAGTGACATGCAGGAAGGCCTGTCAATTATATCTTTTGGCGCGAACTATGACAAAGGCTCATAGCAATAAGACGCAGAAAGGCTCACATTTCACATTTAATTAGGCAATGCTAGTGTACACAGCCAACTGGTTATCAATGTGAATGTTTAAAGGACGTGCTTGTTAACTTGGCAGATGAGTTAGTTAGAACAATAAACCCTGTCTGTAGCCTGTTAGTGACACTGGTTAACTAGAAATCATGACTTAGTAAATTAACTTTAGTCTAACCGCTTAACACTGCTTCACTGACTCCAGCATGTCGTTTAAGTTTAGATAGTATGTTATATAAAAGAGTCAGAGAGAGGAAGCATAACATTGCATTAAGACATTATTATTGACAGGGCACTGAAGCTAACTGAGGCCTGATCCATAACAACACAAAACTGCTCACCTCGCTTAAGCACATGCATTCTGGCAAAGTGTGAAGTAACTCGTCCCCGAGAAAACAGCAGCTCTCTCCAGCAACTTGATCTTCTCCTTTTGTGTCAAAATGTGCTGAGGGACACTAACTCTATGTCCACACTCAGAGGAGAAAGCGCGATGAACTCCTAAAGTATCCCGCTAACGCTGTATTTGTACGGAAGGCGTCGCCGCTGAGGGCGTAGATGAACAGGCATTCTGACCAATCAGCAGGGAGATATTGCGAGACTTCCTGTCTGAGAACCAATAGCAACAGGTTAGAATGTCATTTTCCTTTCCCCTTAATTTTCCCCAGATTACATTCTGGCGGGATAGAGAAGTAGGTCATATAACCAACAGGTTTTGTTTTGTTCTGTTGTGACCATGGTTGTGACATGAACCAAGACCTCTAGTTATCATTTACAGTAAATGATAACTAGAGGTTCTTTTATTCTTGTGTATTGAGTAAATGATTGACTCAATACAAAAGAATGTATTGAATCTATGAATATTAGGAAAATAACTTAGAACATACTCAAGTATTGTACCTAAGTACACTTTTTCATGAAATTGTACTTTACTTTATAAACTCCATCCTATTCTACTTCATTAAAGTTAAACTTCACTACATCTCAGAGGGAAAATTTGTGCACCCTATTTCTTAGTAGTTACCTAACATAACACCATTTAAATTAAGCACAAATGTGTTCTTAGGTGCAGTACTTGTGTAAATACAAAATGTACTTATGTGCTTTCATTTTAATTTTGTATTAAACTGTATATCTTGAATGAATACAATTGACTAGTTCCTTCTACAGGTCAGTAGGTGGCGGTAGCTCGCCAAAATGCAGTTTGCCAACCATAATTAAAAACCTTAAAGAAGTCCTCCTTTGACAAGGACTGTTTGACAGGAACAGGTTCCGCCATTAACATACTTTGTCCGTTTTTGAATGGACTACTGCACCAGGAAAGTTATCACAAGTGTATTATATTGTCTCTGTTTTTCAGTTCTTTATCCTTATAGCTGTTAGTGGATACAAATAGGTTTAACACAGCAGAAAATAGTTTCTGCTTGCTACACAACCAAATAGATACCAATTTCTGTGTAGATATACAAATATCCAGGATGAATTTGCAGTAAAGCAGCCTTCAAAGACCGGGGCTGCTATGCAATGTAAAGCATGAATTTGTATGATGGAGTAGCACTGCAGACTGCTGCATCTGAAGCACCGGGCTGACAGACAGCCTACTGCAGCTCCACTTCCTGTGTGAATATCCCTCCTACATGCTCCACAAGTCTGTTTGGACACGTCGCTGTTGAAGGACTCCTGTCTCGAAGCCTCCTCTCTCGTCATGTCCAGGTCCAGTCGGAAGTACAAGCCTCTGCAGCCGAGTAGCGGCTCCCTGCCCGGCTGTGACCGGCTGCGGATGCCCCGGGCCCGGGTCCTGCTGCTCTGCTTGCTCGGGGTCCTGGTGCTGGCGGTGGTGCTGGGGGTTTACCTGTCCAACGACACCAGCGATGGACCTGGGAACCGCATGCCAGCAGCGGCAGATCTGACCAAAGACAGGGTGAGAGACATTATGACAGATCTATAACACAGACTGTTCAACTTTACCTGTCTGTTGTGGCTTGTGGGACCTCACAGTGTTCACTGTCTCTGAAATATAATAGCCACTACCAGATTGGGTTGCATTGTCTGAATTTTGGTATTATAACATCTTGTAATCAGATATGTGATTTGTTAGTGGGGACTAAATATTGGATACATTAAAGGGCCAAATTAGTGACACCTAATAATAAACTAAAACTTGTAGATGATCACATGCCTAGTGCTGAAACTATTTGTCAATCAATGTATCCACTATTACTCCATGGACAGAAAGATAATACATTAATAACCTTCTAACTATTTTTTATTTTATTTTTTACAAAACTTAGAAATATTCTCAGATTCTAGTGATGTGCTGATTTTCTGTCTCATGTCAGGAGTCATGTGATAAGAAACGTTGGTCCTAATCCTCCAGACATGTTTTTCATTTTAAAAAAATCTGCTGCTGGATACAAGGTGGCCCCCTCTTCAATGAAAAGTCCAATTGTTTGAAAACAGTCTTTAAATGTCAAACTCAGACAAAAAACAAGTCCAATACCATCATCTTGAACATTAGGGACATGTTATGCATACTTATCACTATCATGTTATGTGCAAAACAATTCAACACTAATAATTCTGCAGTTTAATTCACAATGTAAGTAATTGTTGGCTGCATTCAAATGGGATGTTATCTACTTTTCATCCTAAGTCAATTCTAAATTAGAATTTACTTAGCTTAACTGAAGCCCTTTGAGGAACATTTGGGACTACAATTGTAGAAAATGCAAATAAACAATATTTATCAGGACAATAATTGGGGAACTGAGGAGAGATCCCTCTTTCAGGATGTACGGATGTGCAGAGATGCCAAATGTAAAGAAAATAGTGGAAGGAAATGATCATTTAAATGTTTAAGTTGCTGCCAAGCTCTTGTCAGATTTGGAGCACAACCCCTCCTCTTCACCACAACAAGCCGTAAAGAAGACATACTCTTACTCTTCATTCTCTGTGTTGCTATCACTCTTTGCTGCCTTACCTTTTGATTAAATTGTTTTTCTTGATTTATTTTCAATGAATTATTTCCCTTCACATCCAGTTGTCCCACAAAGCCAGCAAGTGCTCTCCGGCTCAAATCCGCCGCCTGGCCTCTCAGGTGGATGGTACCCGCCTGTGGGAGACCCATCTGAGGCCCATCCTAATCGAGAGGCTCCCAGGGACTCCTGGCAGCCTGGCTGTGCAGCAGGTGTGTAAATAGTTATAGTTTCCCACACTTTACATATTTGCCTCACTCGCCTCTAACCCGCCCTCTCTGCTCAGCACATCACCTCCACTCTGTCCTCGCTGTCTGCCGGCTGGGCCGTGGACTTGGACTCCTTCCAGTCCGTGACCCCCCGGGGCCAGGTCCCCTTCACCAACATCGTTGCCACTCTGGATCCTTCGGCCCCTCGCAGGCTGCTCCTGGCCTGCCACTACGACTCCAAGGCCCTGCCTCCAGACCCTCGGGCCCCAGAGAAGGTGTTTCTGGGGGCCAGTGACTCGGCCGTGCCCTGTGCTATGATGCTGGAGCTCGTCACCTCTCTGGATGCCCAGCTTTCATTGTTCAAACAGCAGGTGTGTGCAAAGTTGTGTCTTGCTACATGTGTGTTGATGTCCAGTCATAGGCAGAGTTTGAAATTTGCGCTTGGGGCGGGCAAACCTTTTTTACTGACATCAGTACACAGTCCCAACTATTGCGTGGGGTGCTACGGTTACAGTAGCAATAAAGCCAGCGTTCACCGCACTGAGTATGACTTTTCCACATACGAACACAACTCGTCCCGTCATGCACGCCTCATGCCCGCCGTACACACACACTCATATGGAAGGGGCGGTCCTCCCCCCCCCCAACAACAGTGCATTACATCTTGTAAAAACTTACATAACCGCGTGCACATCTTATACTTATTTGATAACTACCATATCCCCTATGGTTACTGAACACGCTAACAAATCAACCAGTTGTCCACCTTATTAAAATATTGATATACGAAATATTATGTATTGGAAACAGTTTATACTAAGGCCCCCCCCCCCCCCCCCCAATGATTTCCCATGTCTAGCTAATCAACAGAGGGTTTTTTAAATATTATCAATGAATATGATCTTTTTTTTTTACTCCCATAGGAAGGCAAACCTCCTTTCAGTTTTATCCACAAACTTAAAATTAAGCACACCTGGAAATACATGGTCGCCGGACAGGAAAAAAATGTAATATCAAAAAGCAACTGATTTGTATTTAATACGATGACTGAGTTCATCTACTGGTTTAGCATTCAACCACTGAATGTGCAGGTTTACACTCGATATACCGATAACAGGCCCGGAGCAGATGTTGACAAATTAGGCTGTCCTATTACGTAAAATTATTTGAACCTCAGGAAAAGATGTGATAATAATGGACTTGTATGTTCCAATTTTGCTTTATACTCTAATGTACCCCTCTGGCATGTGCCTGCAGTACAGGATAAGAAAAAAGGCTGAAACCTCCAGCACTGATTCTTATGAGCAGACAGATCCATAACGAAAAAATAAGGCAGATACACCTCAAGAGGCCATAGAGAATTAGATGTACGTACTAAAGGAATACACACACACATCCTCTGGCAGAAAGAAACTGGCTTCCAGTTGGCTGGCTACATTATTTAAATC
Source organism: Notothenia coriiceps (assembly GCF_000735185.1). NCBI lineage: Eukaryota > Metazoa > Chordata > Actinopteri > Perciformes > Nototheniidae > Notothenia > Notothenia coriiceps. The sequence goes on from NW_011369951.1 coordinate 5,214,198, forward strand.
TTCATCCCCTTTTCTCCAGAAACCTCCCATGTCCCTTCAAAGCATGTGTATTCATTAGGGAAGAGTCCCCCGTTTGAAGAGGGACCCGGCAACTCAGACTCCGCTGCACGGTCCCGTCCACCTGGCCGAGCGGCATGCCACACGCCCTCCACCCTGCAGGGTCCACACACACCACCATGGCTCCAGGCTGTGGTGAGAAACAGACATCTCTTGTCCTTCAGGTCTTATCTCCACCATCCTG
>NW_011369951.1:5214446-5216471 GCF_000735185.1 Notothenia coriiceps
ATTGAATGTTGTGAAGCAACCTTGGCTCCTTTATATAAAACATGTAGGAGTTCAATATGGATAAAACATTTTTCAACTTGTATTCATTAAACGACATTTCTTGCTAACAGTTGTTCAAAAAACTCTTTAAAAACTCCACTACATTAACCTAATACAATTATTCATGTAGTTTATAATGACACAGAAAGCACAAAATATCATTTCATGGTTATTTTTTATTACAGATAACAAAAAGCATTGTTAGTTAAAAAGCAGTGATATACTGTAATATGCCATGCGTCTGTGAATATAGTTTAAATGGATAGTTTGGTTATATTGAAGTGATATGAGGAACTTATCCTCGTCAGTTTGGCTCAGAAACATATTAATGTAGACGTGACAGTCTGCTAAATGTATTTTAACCAATGAAACAAATATATTCTATATTTAGAATCATTTAAGTGCTTTACCTTGACGATAGTTGCCAGATGACTTGCCAGATACTTTATTTGTTTGTTTTTGCTGAATCCGAACTAACCGAAACCACACAACTTTTTTTTCCCACCAAATCTCAATCTTTACTTATTTATATGGCACATTTAAAACAACCTCAGTTGACCAAAGTGCTGTACAGGGAATAAACACAACATAAAATAACACAATGGGAGTAAAATAATAAAACAATAATTGAAAACACGATAAAAAGCACAATAACTAGAAACATATAAAAACACATACAAATGTAAAAATGTAACGTTCAAGTATTAAAAGCCAGTGCAAATAGTTAAATTACTTTGATAAAAAATCTGAAAATGACGTGTTCCCCTTCTACCTCATTTAACAAACATTTAGATTCTATGAAGGTTAAAATAGTTTTCATTTAAAGTGGACCTATTATGCTATATTTGAAAAATATATTGTAGGGCCATACCTATAATAATAATAATAATGCATTTATTTTATAAGGCGCCTTTCAAGGCACTCAAGGTCGCCGTACAACAAGGTTAAAAACAGTTTTTTTACAAACATATATACAAAACATTTCTGAAGTTTTTTGCTTAAAATACCAAACAGATCACCCTGTAGCCATGCCTCATACTGCTCATACCCCTCTTTTGCAGCCCTGTTCCAAACTGGCTGATTCTGCTTTAAATTACACGTCTGCTGCTAGCCACGCCCCTTTCTAGCGTCACGCAGCTTTCCCCTGCTAAGAGAGTTTTCTACCCGGAGATCTCAGCTAAACGCTGCGGTGATTAAATGCCATGCGATGCTCCTAACCACTTCAAGCTTTATTTCTGAAGCGGTATGGTGCTCAAACCTTTCTCTCTCGCAGGGTTTACCACGAGGACTTTAGTTACACATATTCTCTCCAGTAGCCTACAGCGTTAGCTCCATGGTTAGCTCTGAGTGTTAGCATGCTTGCTATTGTAAACACAGAGCTCCCAAAACACGCCGCGCATTGTTTCTGATACAGCACATAGCTTGACATGTTTACCGCTAGAACAGTGCCATAGGCGGAGTTTGACATTTGCGCTTGGGGGGGCAAACCTTTTTTACTGACGTCAGTACACAGTCCCAACTATTGCGTGGGGTGCTACGGATACAGTAGCAATAAAGCCAGCGTTCACCGCACTGAGTATGAATTTTCCACATACGAACACAACTCGTCTCGTCATGCACGCCTCATGCCCGCCGTACACACACACTCATATGGAAGGGGCGGTCTCTCCCCCCAACAACAGTGCATTGCATCTGTAAAACTTATCATAACTGTGCACATCTTATACTTATTTGATAACTACTATATCCCTTGGTTACTTGAACACGCTACAATATTATTAACCAGTGTCCTACTTAGTGCAGAAGTAGACGCCTTAAACGTCCCAGAAATTGGACGTTTAAAAAATCGCTGCATATCTTATTGTAATACAATAGCTGAATCACTTGTATGTAAAAAAAAAAAAGCAAGGGAACTTGTGTCCTTAACCTCATACGTCACACACACACACACACACACACACACACACACACACACACACACACACA
>NW_011369951.1:5216514-5217361 GCF_000735185.1 Notothenia coriiceps
CACACCTACATCCTCCTGTTTTCAAGGGGGAGGGGCAAAAAAACATAGGTGTCACTAGAGTCGATAAAAATTGTTCTGTAATGGCATTTAGTCTATGAAGCCCTGAATCAAGTGCTTCTTGGCAGAAATCAAGAGTACTTGATTCATGCTCTAGGCCCGCAAGTGGGCCCTTATTTAAGGACACCCCTTCCAAAGTCCGTTTAGCTTCTGGCGACTACAGTGCAAGACAGAAGCAAGAAGACGAACACACACACTCACGTCACAACATGCGACTGCTCAAAAATGACATTATTTCAAACAAAACATGATATTATTCAGATTTGTATTTTAACAATCATTATATTACATCTATTAAAATATTGATATACGAAATATTTGTATTGGAACAGTTTTAGACGTAGTAATGCTGTAACATATTTCAGCCACTAGGGGGGGCAATGCCCCCCCCGGCAAAATCCGCCTATGGTTGTAGCCCCCTAGCCAGCGCGTCTTATTTGAATGATGCGAGTAAACACAGCTGACAGCAGCGGTGAAACTCGAGCGTTTAGAGCAGGGGTGGGGAACCTTTTTCCTCTCAAGGGCCATTTCAATTTTTTAAACATCCTCCGAGGGCCGTACAAATTATTGACCTCTGCTTAAAAATACTAAAATCACAGCCCATTCATTTCGCCTTTCTTTCATCCCGTGCAAAGAAAAAGCAAACTCTTAATCCAGATATTTTACCATGACTCGTGCATGCATTCACGTGCACGGTTGTGGTATGACCACCAAAACAGAAAGTATATTGGACACAAGATATGTGCAAATGTATTTCGTTTCCTATCCATGTTGACGTGATTTAATAGTG
>NW_011369951.1:5217368-5222800 GCF_000735185.1 Notothenia coriiceps
AAGTAAAGGTTTGGAAATAATTAGTCTAACCGGGTAACTTTAGTATCTAGAGCATTGTACACAATTTAAACCAATCAATGTTGTATAATTAACAAGGATAAACTAATGTTTTTAGTTGATGAGTACTGCAGATTACTATGCAAAGTTCTAGACCGGAAATACTGTTTTCACCCCAAGCTGTTGCCTGGCAACGCAATTCTGTTGATAGTTTTTTAATATTGCATTAACACCTTATTTTATGTATGCACCACAACATCAAGTCAAATTCCTCGTATGTGTGAACCTACCTGGCAATCATAGGCGGAGTTTGACAATTGCGCTTGGGGCGGCAAACCTTTTTTACTGACGTCAGTACACAGTCCCAACTATTGCGTGGGGTGCTACGGATACAGTAGCAATAAAGCCAGCGTTGACCGCACTTTTCCACATACGAACACAACTCGTCCCGTCATGCACGCCTCATGCCCGCCGTACACACACTCATATGGAAGGGGCGGTCTCTCCCCCCAACAACAGTGCATTACATCTGTAAAACTTATCATAACTGTGCACATCTTATACTTATTTGATAACTACTATATCCCTTGCAGTGGCGAACCGTTTCTATCACAATGGGAACTTCTGTAGACACACACACCTGCCGCGTGGGGAAAATGGTGTTGGTGAACACGATTAAATGTTGTGACTATAACACGAAATGCCGTGAGACTGGGTTGAGTATTTCATTAAAAATAGTCATCAAAATTGGCCACTGAGAGTCACTTCTCCATGATGCCAGTGCAGCAAAGCGTTGCCATGCCGTGTGGTGTGTGTGTGGCGTGCGTGTGTGTGAAAAACAAGCATTGTTGAAGAAAAAAATGTAAGGTTTCCCTATATATTTAGTAACACTTGTAATGTGTGTGTTTGTCATATCTGTTTTCTCCAGATATCCGATCGTGCTTCTTCTCGAGGCCACACCCACTCGAGTGGCACTGTGTCGGCCATCTTGGTGTCATTGTTGCTGATGTGTGTGTTGGCTGGACTTGGTTATTACGTCTTCAAACACAAGACGGACGCTTTCCGCTTCCACTATTTCAGAGTGAGACACGTACACACGGTTGAGAAGTGAAATATTTCATGACTTAATTTATTAACTCTAAATTAAGCTCAAGTCAAGCTTTCATTCGGGTTTGAAGTGTTTTGTGAGCAGGTAAAATGTGTATTTTCGAATTATTGTTAAAATAATACTAACAATATTTTATGTTTTTGTAAGATCTTTGCATAATCTTTTTCAATTTGTTTTTACTTTGAAGCACATTCAGTTTAAGATTGTGAAATTAGCTTTTTAAATAAACTTGGATTTACTTTCTATAAGTAGGAGTACATGTGATGACTGTACTGTGCAAAGCTTTGTGAAGTTACAGAAAAAATCAAGTGTTTATGAAAATTCATTATTGGTTGTTAGGATTTTCTCCAAGAATCGTTTCAATTAGATACATATTAGAAAGCTGTGGCACAAAGCAATCAGTGCAAAACAGGAGACATTGTGGGGACATTGTGTGAAAAAATTGTAAAACTTCACCACCGTCAAAAGGTAAGGCTAAATATGATTACATGTAAATATGAATGCAGCAGATCAGATTAGGATGTTTCTGGACTTTTGAGTCGGAAATATGTTTTTTGTGGACTTCTTAGAATTGTACCTGATCACCAAGCTATCGTTTGTCCTACAAAAGTCATCAAAAAATCATAGTATAGTGTAGTGTGTCACAAAGAATGTCATAGCATAGTATGTCATCAAATTCACATTAGGTCATGAAAATGTTTCTAAACAGTCATAAAAAACCTTTTTTTTAAAAAGCCATAGTATATCAAAACATGTAAAACATAAACATTATTCTGTATAAATTACAATCAATGAGATGTTTGCTATGTGAAGCTAAGAGAGTTTCCTCTGCGACAGAACGAGGATGAGGACGGTGCTGCAGGCGGCAGGATGAAGCCAGCACTGGTCTCCATCGCAAACCCACTGTACAGCGGCTCCAGAGCTTTCAGCGAGCCATTCGGGGTGAGTCTACAAAACAGACACTCAGTAACTTAGTAAGCACTTTGTTATTTAACTGCAGAAAAAAAAGAAAGACTGTTAAACTATAAAAGGTCAATGGTACAGTGACTGACACGTGCAATAAGATAAGATAGACCTTTAATATTCCCCCGTAGGGATATGCACGTGTCAAGCACCAACAGCATAAGAAGAAGCACAGATATTAAATGTGGAATATACAGGGAATTAAAATAATAAAATAATAAACCCTGAAAAAACATATATTAACAGTAAGATAAGATAAGTACTTTATTGATCCCAATTTGGGACATTTTTGCGTATTCATGGTAATAACAAAATAAGGGAGTTAAACTGGAGTTAAACTATGATCCGGTGAATGTACATACACATATACAGATATGTGAGCAGAACAGATACTGTATGTTAAATATCTTTACATTAAAGGTGTGGGTATAAGTTGTTTGTGCATAAAGTGCAAATATTATTAAGGTTCAGAGCAGTTCATTGATAGGTTAACCCTTGATTGTGCAGCCTGATGGCTACAGGCACAAATAACTGTCCTCCCCCCTGATGGTGATGGGGGTCAGAGGCCTCTTGTTGTTCTGCCTGTAGTGCACCACCAGCTCCTTAGTCTTGCTGATGTTGAGCTGGAGGTGATTGTTGTCACACCAGCCAACAAAGTTCTCCACCAGGGCCCTGTACTCCTCCTTGTTGTCATCCATGATGTAGCTGACAATGGTGGAGTCATCTGAGAACTTCTCTACTGGAGGTCTACTGTAGGTGGCTTGAGCCAGAGTTGAATCGGAAGTTGAAGGTGTAGAGGGTGAACAGGAAAGGTGACAGCACAATTCATTGGGGTGAACAAATGTTGTTCACCAGCACATCAGACACGCTTCCCTGCAGTCTGACACACTGAGGTCTGCTGGCGAGGTAGTCTGTTATCCAGGCCACCAGACTGTGATCCACCTGCATCACTGACAGCTTCTCAGCCAGCAGGTGTGGCTTGATCGTGTTGAATGTGCTGGAGAAGTCGAAGAACATGAACTCAGGGAGCTGTGCAGCTTCTCCAGCTTTGTGAAGGCTCTGTGGAGCATGTAGATCAGGGGTGTCAAACTCAATCGAAGAAGAAGAAGAGGTGTGAAGGGGGGAACTGCTGCCAAATGGTGGTGACCCCCGCTGTCCTTTTGAGATGGGGGTGGGATGATCAAACCGGTTGAAGACCTAGTTAAGATCATTAGGTCTCCTCAATAGCCATGCTTGACTGTTTGTAGCATGTGAGCCTCAAGCCTCAAGACGACTTTCCAGACAGGCTTAGCTAATTGTCCTTGGCTGCCCTTAGCTCTTTCTTCAGCTCTTTCTGAACAGCTTTTTCCCCCACAGTGACTCGAGCCATGAAAGTCCTCTTATGCCCCTTTTCCACCAAACCGATTTCAGGGCCGGTTCCGGGCTAAAGCCTGATTAAGCTCTGGTTCTTCCTGTTTCCCGCACAGCCAGGCCGGCTCTAAGCACCGAAAACCGGTTCCTAGCTGGCCCCACTTGGCTGCCCGGCAAGAACCAAGAACCAATACTTATGTCGGAGGCTTGGTCAGATTAACCTAAGCGATAACATTTCATGGCGAGTAAGGCAAATTAAAGTTGTGACATTACATTACATATCATTTAGCTGACGCTTTTGTCCAAAGCAACTAACAATAAGTGCAAAAACTATAAAGATTCAAACTAATGACAACAAGGAAAGTGCAGATGTATTCACTTCAAGCAAGATCATACCATAGTAAGTGCTGCTTAATTAGTTACATGGCCTAAATTAACTCAAAAAATGCTTCGTATTTTTTTGGGTTTTGGCAATTACATTGCCAAGGTAAATTTAAATAAATGAGTTTTCAGTTTGAAACGGAATATATGCAGAGTTTCTGCTATCCTGATGTTAATGGTGGGCTCTTTTCGCCATTTAGGAGCGAGGATAGCAAACAGGCGTGTTTTTGAGGGGTACCTGGGTGGTCCCACTCGCAGTGATGGAGTAGCAAGCCGATTGGCTGATGCCGAGCGAAGCGAAGTGCACGTGCTGGAATATATGGTTTAACCAAGGCCTGGATGTAGGAAGGGGCTGTTCCCTTCACAGCTCGGTAGGCCAGCACCAGTGTCTTGAAGCAGATTCTTGCATCCACTGGCAGCTAGTGGAGGGTATGAAGGAGTGGTGTAGAATGGGAGAACTTGGGTAGGTTGAAGACCAGTCTGGCTGCAGCATTCTGAATTAGCTGTAGCGGTCTGATGGTGTTTGCAGGTAGACCAGCCAGGAGGGCGTTGCAGTAGTCCAGGCACAAGATAACCAGAGCCTGGACCAGGTCGTGTGTTGCCTCCTGGGACAGTAGGGGTAGTTTCCTCCTGATGTCTCGGCAATCCAAGATGGCAGCACGTCTGTACCTGTCCCTGTCCGCTGTGCTTTCATGTCGGTTCTAGTGTTGTCTACGTGATATCTGTTATCTTTGTAAAACACCGGTCAATATCTGTGAGCTGTTTTCGACAGTACAACCAGGGCGAGCGTTGTTGTGCAATGTTACGGCTAAACATTACCGCCATTCCTGGAGGACTGGGATCACTCTATCCGCTTCGACTGCGGAGCATGTGCTCACTTCCCGGAGCTGAAACGCCACCTTTGTTGCGCTTGATTTTGGACTTTGGTGGACTGGGTTCGTTGAGCTAAAGCATAGCATGACTGGGCTTGTGTTCCTGTTTACATGAGACATCAAACAACGTCATCTTCGTTCTCGGGAGGACTGAAAGTCCGGACCGGATTCTCACCTCGCTGATCTGGCATTTCTCAACTTCGGCAGGACGGAAAACGCGGACGGGTTTCCTGTGCTGATTTTCGGATTTCTTCAGCAGGCCTTCTCTACCCCCTGACACATGTCACCCAGCATGTTTCTCCTAATACCTATTTTTCTCCTATTGACTATTCTCCATCCATATGAGGTGCGTGAAGGGTGTGGAGACCAACATGTGCCTCATCTTGTCTTCCCTAGTAAAGACACAAACTGGGATTCTACTTTGTTTAAGAGCTCTGTAAATTGGAACATTCTAATCTCCAAGGATCTCATGACTCTACCTTGTCTTATTCGTCTTTTTAGTCCTTATAACTGGTTGTTTTCAATGAACTCATATTCCAATGGTGGAAAGAGAGTAATAGGCCTATATAATGAATCTATGCAAACAACAACTTGGGTGAAAAAGAAATGTTTCCTTGTTATCCTGCTCCTACTATCAGGAAATGTTCATCCAAACCCTGGACCAGATTTTAATTGTCTGAGTACCCCTGATGATTTTAAATCAAGGTCGGGTCTTGGTATCATCCACATAAATGTCAGAAGTCTACTTCCTAAAAATGGAC
>NW_011369951.1:5222845-5230571 GCF_000735185.1 Notothenia coriiceps
TCAAAAAAAACAACACAATAATAAAAAGTTAATCAAATGGTTTTTATTAACTAAATTAACATAATTTTATTGTAAAGGTTCTTATTGGATTTAGGAAGCTTTAGGACGTGATAAGTCAAGACAAACTTACACTCCCAATTTACTTTCTTCAGCAGAGCGGCTCGATGACATTCTCTCCTCGACAACCTCATGCAGGTCCGCCAGGTCGGATCTTATAATGTGTCTCCCGGGTCGATATCATTTGACTTGCTCTCTCATACAGTTTACTGTCCATGTTAACTGGTTAGTATTAGAAGGGAGATTTACCATCCCACAGATATAGGTCGCCTGAAATACTGTTCAGGCGGGCGACACTTTGAAAAGAACAAAAGGTATCCGTTGTTGTGAAGGACAGTTGTCGCAATTGTGCGGAAGTTTTATTTTCGTACGGTTTAATGTGAATTCTGTATTTTGCGTTGCTTTCATTGTTTGTGTTACGTTAGGAAAAGTGTTAAAGTTCTTTGTCGTTAGGCCTCAATAAATCGTCGCACAGACAAAACACACCATCTCCCAGCGAAAGTAACTAGCAAACGTGGGGCCCGGCAACAAAACTATAAGGCCGACTTCATATTCGGGACACTGTGTTATTGAGGTCCCTTCCCCACCCCCAGTCTCCCGGATTCCATATTTTCGAGTGCCGCGGTGACTAACGTCAATTACAACGATAGCCATGTTGCTCTAAGTTGTCTTTCAATGTTTAAACAACCAATTGAAAATGTTATACATTAAAGACTATTCTGGTATTTATTTGATCATAGTCAAACACAATTTCCACTATTTGATCAATATATATTCGAAGTATTATACACCAAACCGTATCCCATTTACATAGTAAAAAATGCATAGACTTTACCTTTATGTAAATGTTATGACATATCTAGTGTCATAGGAGTATTAACATTCAGAGTTTACATGAATCAACATCAGGAGTCACATAAATTCCAAAAAATACAAAAAACACTCGTTCACGGCTAACTAACTTTGTTCGTCTTGTCCGGTCGTTGGGTTACGTTACGTTGGTTGGTAGGAAGTCACTCAGAGAACAGTTAGAGTGATTGTGACAAGTAGCAATTACCAACAGTATCTCTTCTACTAACGATTGTTCCGAGGTGACGTGCGTGGTTGTCGTGAGTAAAGTGTCTATGATAATTTCTCACATCGACACTCGACTAGAGCACAGGGGACAAAAATTCTAGGCGATGTTCGTGTCAAAAAATAATCGTAGAATAAACATAAATTAAATTAGCAATAAACCGTCCTGATACGTTACTTGTGATTTTGTAATTTTACACAGTCGTATTGTCACGGTCTAAATCGAAACGCGGTAAAGTAGGCGTAGGGAGTGTATTTTGAATCTTCAGTAACAATGTTTGTAACGTTTTTTGTTTATGTACATATGTTTCAGGTTAGAAGACCTACGTTATCTCTCCGCTGGGTATCGTAGTTCTAAGTCAGTCAGTCATCTCACTCGTCTCTACGCCCAGCACATGATTTTTTTTCATTAGTATAATGTATAATTAATTTTTTTCATTATAAAATGTGATGAAGCAATGAGAGATGGATTTCAATAGCAATGAAATATCAATGGAATGAACGTCCGAAAAAAATATATTAAAAAATATATATATTTTTAATGTTTTTAAATATTATTTTGTAGAATATCTTAGGCCCTCAGAGAGGGCCTAGATGGCCCTGACGGCTCGCCACTGACTGCAATAAACATTTGAACAAATAGCACTGCCTTTTACTTCAGGGCTTTGATATTATGTGTTATTTAGCAGGACGTTTGTGGGTATGTTTCCAAGCATTTTAATTCTTTTTTTTTTTTTTCATTCAAGCCGTATGAGCTTACTTAAGTTGTAATATAAATAATCACTTGCCATGATGACTCATACACTGACTCACAAGGAGGAAACAATACTAGTTTTACTGTCGGGTTGTAATAAAAGGGCTCTACCAAGCAGATACGATTTTGTGTATTAAAAGTGAGGCAAACTTTTGTCTGCTGAACATTTGTAATACAATCCAAACTACTGCATTTCATTTTTTTTTTTTCATTATCTGGTCATTGTGTTTGGACATATGGTGCACCACTGTAAGGGCACTGGAACAAATCTAGGAGTTAGCAAGTCTCCTGCACCCAGAATAAGTGTGGTGTTACCATGGTGACCACCATTAGTCAATCAGCATAATCCTCCGATACATAATACTCAAAAAACTAAAACATCCGGTTTGTTTATTATTCACTAGGACACACACAAACACAATTACACTGAGTCAACTGTGCTAGAACAATGGGAACAAACATGTACACTACAACCAACACATGGGATGTGAAAGCACGCACAAACACATACACAGCATGCACAAACACATACACAGAACACACAACACACACACAACACAGACACACAGCGTATCTAACAGAAGCAGAGATCACAGCTCAGCACCACTCAATTTCTGACTCCTGTCTCGCCTCTTTCCAATGTGAGGAGACACACACAGAGCCAGAGAGAGAAAGAGAGGGAGGGGGAGGGGAAGGGGGGGGGAAGGGGGGGGGGCAAAAAGAGAGAGCTGAAAAACATAAAACCCAATGAAATTAATGAGAACATAAGAGGGGTGGGAAGTCAGAAGAGTCTCAGAAGTGAAAATAGCGGGGTGCAAAAGGAGGAGAGGGGAGGGAGACCAGTTTTACAAGAGGTCTTAGTCAGGAGAAACCGAAGCAGTTCTATCTTGTATCTTGTATCTACAGCCAAAAGGTTCAGAATGAATAACAAAACACTTACAAGATCCATTCAAACCATTGTTCACTGTGTCCATTATTTCAAAACCATTGCAGGCGGTGATTTCAAGTCTTAAATGGGCAGTCAGAAAACTGGTAAATGTTAAGAACACCAACCAGTTTATTCCGCATTCAAAACAAGTCTATTACAAACAAGTAAGGACATCAAGGGTGAAGGGGAACCAAGGACGTGCAAAAGAGCATCATCCGCTTAAAGATAGTCATCAAAGTACCGATTTAAAGGAAATATGCTATTTAATGTAGATAATAGTGCACCAAGAATGGACCCCTGTGGCACTCCGTCACTCCCGGTAAGACAGCTTTAGACGTATGTGCATGTATATATATAATGATCCAGAACATTAAGAGTTTGATTTAAAGAGACCGACCTCAACCTATAGAATGTTGTAGGACCTTTTGTTCCAAAAAAACCTTGCACTTAAAGGAGGACAAAGGCATAATAAAAGTATTTTTGGCAAGCCATGGGCGTGTTGGATTGTGATTGGAAATACATCAATGGCAAAACGTTTGTGTGTTGTAAATTACATACTAGTCATTTTTTGATAGCGCCAAACTGTGACTGTGTTTCATCTTCACTACTTCCATGGCTGCATTAAAATACAGCAATGCAAACATTATTGTTACTCCATTTATAACTGAGGTGAAAGGCAGCTAAAGTTGAGTTTATAGACAGCACGACATCACACCTAAATCGAACGACTGCCATTTATCATGGTTTAGGCGTGCCCTTGCAGCGAGTTAGTGATGGTTCTTACTGATGTCATGTGGTTTCTAGTCAGTGCAATACATGTAGCTTGCACCCGTTATGCTACCATGCAATTAGTGGTAGAAATGTGTGCTGGAATTGCTGAAGGAAGATAGGGTGAAGCGATAAATGTACATTAATTTGATTAAACACGCTAAGGTTTCCAGATTAATAAAAGAAATACGCTCTGCACCTTAAAAATAACCTAAATAATGACATGCCGAGCCCATCCTCCGTCACCTACGCATTACTAGAATTAGAAAGGTGTAGATAGAGGAATGGATGGATTGAGAGAAGAGAGAGAGGGATGGATTTAGTTGCTGAAATAGAGGAGGAGAGAGAGGGAAAGGGGAAAGACAGGTCCAAAAATAAAGGCAGGAAGAGCGCTAATGAGTACAAGTACACTCAGGTTTGCTTAGTTGCTGTGACAACGTGCCGGCTCATTGCTTCCAGCCACACGAGTACATATCCAATGAATAACACACACGTACACACAGTTGAGAGTAAAGAAAACAGTTCCCTTAAAGCTGAATCCTTCAATAGGTTCACAGGCGTCCAACACCCATCAAAACACACTTTATTGAGAACAAAAATGGAATCAGTCCATATGTCTGCATGTGTAGTGCCTCTTTATTAAAAACTATCAAATAGGTATGCCAACAAAAGAAAAGCAGCCAAAGCTTTTAACTAAATTAATCAGGACCAAAATGCTGAGACTGTGCCAGTTGGAGCGATCTGAATACATTTAGCAAAGGAAGAACCAGCGCTGGAGAAATGTGTAAAAAAGCTTTACAATGCAGCAGATCCTCCTGCATCAGGACCTCAGGCGTTCCCGCTGACAGGCACAGTCAGCAGACTCGAAATATACATCATACATTGTGTTCATGAAGTTTATAAACTGTGAGAAGATGTATGAGTTTGAATATATCTAAGAAAATGTAAAATGTCCCTTGAGGCACTTGGCAGGGATGTCCTTTCTTTCTGTTTTTCTCGCATCACTAGAAACTACTGATCGTCAATCATGCCAAACATTAGACAACATGATGATATATAAATACTGTGGGATTACTTTTGAGACCTTTTTTAGCGTACCTTACGATACCACCTCTTCTGAAATAGATACCTGTGGTTGTATGAGGGCTTTGGAGGCAATGATGCAAATCAGTGGGCAGGATTTATAGATTGTTTTTAATCAGTGTGATTAAAGGGGTCCTTTTTTGGTAATGTTCAGGTTCATATTTGTATTGTGTGTCTCTCCTGTGACATGTCTCTATGCTTTCATGTTCAAAAAGCTCTTTATTGTTCTCATACTGCCTGTGCTGCAGCACCTCTTTTCACCCTCTGTCTGAAACCAGAGCCCAGTCTGCTCTGATTGGTTAGCTGGCCGGCTATGATGTGATTGGTTAACCGTTTAGAGATGTCCCGCCCCTTAGTCTATCATGTACAATGTGTTAGCCAATAGAAGTGCAAGTGTAACATTATGATGTCACTATGCTACAGAAGTAAAGGAAAGGAGCCTTTGCAGATCATTTACATGCACAAAAACCTATATAACACAACCCAAAAAAGCATAATAGGGCTCTCTGGGTACTTCGAATTGTATTTGTGGTAAATCATTTAAAGGTCACCTATGATGCAAAGTCCAGTTTTCATGTCTTCTATACATACAGTACATAAGTGTCCCCTCTGTGTTAAGAGATTGGGAAACTTTCAGGAAACGTTCTATCCTGATCCATCTACATAAAAACCTGTCTGCAAATGAGCTGACCAGATTTTGGTCACTTTGTGACGACGTAATGTTTTTATTGGCTTGTGCAACCTTTACCCAATAACCAACCAAGGCAATACCCGCCCACCTTTTCACCTGAATCTCCTGCTACAGCATTGTGTTTTTGTTTTTTTAAACCAATCACTCCATAGAGGGGCCTGGGGAGGGCAGTTCATTTGCATTTAAAGCTACGGATACAGAATCAACACTTTAGAAACAGGGCTGAAACGAGGGGTTTATGGCATGCTGCAATGATCTGTTTGGTATTTCGAGCCAAACACTTCCGAGATATGTTTTGTATATATCTGAGACCTAAACTATATTGGGGAAAAAGAGTATGATAGGGGACCTTTAAATATTCATTAATTGGAATGCACCAGTCTTTTCTGCAGTATTTTCAAATAAAGTTTCAGTCAAAACTACAGTTTTAGCCACCAAATGGTAAAATACTACTCCGGTAACATTTCAAGTTCACTACACTACAGGATTATTGAAAGTATCCATGTGGGAAATCAGACAGTGGAACTGCTCAAACTGCAAAACCAAAAACTTTTACCTGCCAGAAATCCATTTGATTTGACATTACTGCCCCGTTCCTGGGACCACTCTATCCGCTTGGACTGAAGAGCCTGTGCTCACTTCCCGGAGCTGAAACGCCACCTGTGTTGCGCTTGATTTTGGACTTTGGTGGACTGGGTTCGTTCATGGATGTATAATAAGAACGGGTTCGTAGAGCTAAAGCATAGCATGACTGGGCTTGTGTTCCTGTTTACATGAGACGTCAAACAATGTCATCTTCGTTCTCGGGAGGACTGAAAGTCCGGACCGGATTCTCACCTCGCTGACCTGGCATTTCTCAACTTCGGCAGGACGGAAAACGCGGACGGTATTCCTGTGCTGATTTCTGGATTTCTTCAGCAGGCACTCTCTACCTCCTGACACATGTCACCCAGCATGTTTCTCCTAATACCTATTTTTCTCCTACTGACTATTCTCCATCCATATGAGGTGCGTGAAGGGTATGAAGACCAAAATGTGACTCATCTTGTCTTCCCTATTAAAGACACAAACTGGGATTCTACTTTGTTTAAGAGCTCTGTAAATTGGAGCATTCTAATCTCCAAGGATCTCATGACTCTACCTTGTCTTATTCGTCTTTTTAGTCCTTATAACTGGTTGTTTTCAATGAACTCATATTCCTATGGTGGAAAGAGAGTAATAGGCCTATATAATGAATCTATGCAAACAACAACTTGGGTGAAAAGGAAATGTTTCATTGTTATCCTGCTCCTACTATCAGGAAATGTTCATCCAAACCCTGGACCAGATTTTAATTGTCTGAGTACCCCTGATGATTTTAAAGCAACGGGTCTTGGTATCATCCACATAAATGTCAGAAGTCTACTTCCTAAAATGGACCACATGAAAATCTGGGCAAAATCCTCTGATTCTGATGTTCTTGTTTTATCTGAAACTTGGCCAAAGAAATCTATCACGGACAAAGACATTGCAATTAAGGGTTACAATGTGTTTCATTGTGACTGTTCTGTCATTCTAATGACTGACATCTATCTCCTTGACTGCTATATCCTTAGTGGCCTCTAGGGACAGGCAAGTGCGTTCCTAGTAAAACGTCTGTGTTAGATTAACGTCCTGCCATTTTGTTTGAGAGCCGCATGGGGAGCTGGGTTGCATTCGGATAGTTTAAAAATCAGCTCCTAAATTCTAACCCTATCTCCTATTCCTTGACCTCTGAGTGAAACGTCAAGTGGTGGTGTTGCAATTTATGTAAAAACAAAATGTCATGCTACCATCCAATAATGTGTGTCTCTCAGCAGACAATTTGAACTACTTGCGCTGAAATTGGAACTTCTTAAGGGTAATTTCATCACTGTTGTAGGGTGCTATAGACCCCCTTCAGCAAGCATTGAGGCTTTATCATCGCTGAGTCATCAGTTATCTTGCTTCGATTTTAATGAGATTTGAATTGCTGGAGACTTTAACTGTCTCCGATAGTTTTAAATCAACCTGTGACTCTTTTAAAGGTGGGGTAGGTAAGTTTCAGAAACCGGCTCGAGATATACTTTTTGTTATATTCCATGGACCATGGAATATAACAAAAAGTATATCTCGAGCCGGTTTCTGAAACTTACCTACCCCACCTTTAAAAGAGTCACAGGTTGATTTAAAACTATCGGAGACANTTCTCCGTCAGCTACATAAAAGTAAGAACACCTGTTGTCGGTGAAACGCCCCTCCTTACTGCAGAACGTCTCTCATTATGTTCTAATGTTTTTTAACGGACGTTGTCTGATTTATATAATCATATGCGCGGGCCGCTAGTGTCTGTTGATCTCCAGATTAACAGCAG
>NW_011369951.1:5230616-5236124 GCF_000735185.1 Notothenia coriiceps
AAAGAACAAGGGAGACAGAACAGTCAATCTTTTTCGTTTGCGTACGTGAAACGGGAAAAGTCGGTTGACATATGTGAATTTCAGCTTGCCTGAAGAAACACGTCTACACTGGCAGGGAATTGTTGCCAGGTTTATTTCGAACTGTCGCAGGGACAGACCAAGACCTAATTGTTGCACGAGAGGGGTGTACAAGGGACTTAACTGGGTTAGTCTTAGCTCATAAGTCGTTTCGGTACATTATTGGGGGGGGAGGAGGATGGCCTGGCCAACAGACTATATATACGGCCCGGGGCGATCACGACAAACTAGAGGTCTAATTGTGGTCGTACTCTTTATCTGGACGGTTTTCCCGCTCCGAGTTAAACGCCTCCGAGGCGATCTTTAACGGTCCTAAACGGCAAAGGGGGAATTTACAGACTGGTTCAAACTTTGTCGCTCGGTTTGGTGCTTCCATGTAGACAAGAGGGACAAGAAAACAAGCGGAGAAGTAACGGGCAGAAATCCTCCTTTTTACGCAGGGGTCCAGACATAGACATCAGACGGCAACATATATTCAGTTGCCAGTTACTTAGGCATTAGGGCAAGGATATCTGGATACTTCCCAAGGTTTGACATAATGAATTGTGCTACTTTTAAAGCAAGCAAAAATGTTTTCAAATCTGTAATCAAAAAAGCTCCTCAAAAACGCTATCGAAGCAGTTCCTCCCGTTGCTACGTTAGTTCAAACAGTAACAACGGACTATT
This sequence comes from Notothenia coriiceps, assembly GCF_000735185.1. Lineage (NCBI taxonomy): Eukaryota > Metazoa > Chordata > Actinopteri > Perciformes > Nototheniidae > Notothenia > Notothenia coriiceps. The sequence goes on from NW_011369951.1 coordinate 5,231,361, forward strand.
TTCTCAGCGGATGCATGTCAATTTAAATCAATACAACTATTTTTTAAATCAATAAAATCATTTTCTAAATCCACAAAAGCATTTAAATTAATATTGGGAGTCATGTTTGTTGAGAATGTGGCCATGTAATAAGCGGGATAATGTGCAGCGACTTGGTCATTATGGGGAAAAGAACACCTTCATGCCGATCTGGATCCCTCCGCTTCGTTGAAGATATCCGCGTTCTTGTGACACGTAAATACTGCGCTTCCTATGTTTTGGTGCGGACTGCGTTCACACCAGCAATGAACCGCTCCAGAGTTCGCAAGCAAGCGCTCCGAGACCACCTATTTTAGCGGACCAGAGTCCGGTTGTTTAGTTCACTTAAGAGGTCTCGGATTGTGTTCACACCGACCCAAATGAACCGCACCAAGCGGCTAAACGCACCAGGTTTCGATTCAACCGGACTATACAAGGCAGGTGTGAACGCGCCCTCACTCCGTTTGAATTTCAGTGGACTGCAAATAAATCAATAAAGGAGCATGGTTGCTCATTCCCTGGCTCTCAAAAGAGTTTGGCTGGCTGTTTAATCTCTGTTCACACTGAGACAGTACAACACATAGAGAGAACAGTACACCTATTGTGTAAGAACATACAAGCAGGTCACACAGTATGATCACAAATACATAAACTCTGTTAAAAATCTGTTTTTATTCAAACGTAAGAACATACAAGCAGGTCACACAGTATGATCACAAATACATAAACTCTGTTAAAAATCTGTTTTTATTCAAACGTACAGGCTGCATTATGTTTTCTCAGCCTTGGAGAAACTTGACATGTTTTGGTATGTGTCTGAACCTCTCTTTAGTGGTTCATTAATAAAACAGACATTTCAATGTGTGCCTACTTTGTTCATGTACTGTTGAGGTTAATGTCAGTAGTTGTGTGCTATGATGTATTTACAAAGTGTGAAGAGGAGGCAACTTTAGAATAGGGAACATGTTCAGGTCAATTAGAGTCAAACTACTAGCTTATTGGTTATGAGCAAGACTTCACTTTAAAATAGGGAACATGTTCTTATATAGAAATACCTCATTAGAGTAAAACTACTAGCTTATTGGTTATGAGCAAGACTTCACTTTAAAATAGGGAACATTTTCTTATATAGAAATGCCTAATTAGAGTCAAACTACTAGCTTATTGGTTATAACCAAGACTTCCCTTTAAAATAGGGAACATGTTCTTACATATAAATACCTAATTTTGAGTTATTTAGACACAATTAACACTTATAGTTTCATGTCTTGTTACATAAGAATAGATCATATTTGTTAAGTGTTATTATGGGAGAATTACTATTCTTGTGGTACTACTGCCTTATTAGGACCATATTGAGCAGCGCATATTAAGACCAAAACTCATGTACAACGACTTCCTTACTTCCTTAAGATGTTTCTACTGCGTGTGTATCGGCATATTTGCGTTTTTATTTTTGCAAAGTTTTTAAAACTGCTGCACATTTCTCATAATGGAAGTGTTTTGGGCCGTTTGCCCCTGTTGGACACCTTACAAAGGTGATGAGAAACACAAAATCTAGACCACTTTCCGACCTCCTCTGAACAGTCAGCTATAAATATTAACTTTTCCACCAGAAGCCCTCCCAATGATTTTTGTGATTTTCCTGGTTCGTTGATTTTCTCTCCTTTCATGCAGGACGCCGGACCGTCTGAGCCAGCACAACCTGATGAGCCTCCACAGATTTTGGACCTGTCCTCATAAAAGTAGAGTGGTCTGTTTACAAATCACACATAACCTGTTGCCTTTATCAAGCTTTTTCTCAAATCATCTGTATCCAAATAAGAAATAAAGGATCTCTGTTTACTTTATCCCGATACTCTGTCTTTTTTTACGAGTAGAAGATTAAATTATTCTATGTACCGTAAAAGTTTGCAGCGTTTTAGCTCCTTGTAGCTTTAGTTTGACATTTTCTTAATGGATCTGATAAACCAAACGTACAGTAACGGCTCAGCACCGAACAACAGACGGTTAGAAGTTACAGGCTACCTGCCTGGTGAAAAAAGTAAAAACTCAAGTAGCTAAAAAGACAAAGTACAGTATGACAAAAAAATAAATTAAAAAGAGACAGTTTAGTGAATCATAGTATACCAGATAATAGACGAAAAATTATTTTGATGTATGCCATTAAAACGTAATATAAAAAGTCTTAATTATGACATTAAAACATTTATAATTTTTTTTAAAGGTTTGGTTTAGTATGACATAATAAAAGCCATGAAATGGTCAATTGAGTTGAATTTATACAGTTTATTTGTAGTCTTCTTCACATTTTCATTTGCACGTGCTTTGGTACATTTGTATTTTTTATTTTCATCGTTTTTGAAACTGCAGTTTCTCTGACTGGACATGTTTTAAGCTATTGTAACACATTTCCACTTTTCCGCCACCATATTCAGACCAGTCAAAGATGAAAAGGTGTTTTATTATTTTTTGTAAAACTTGGATACATCTTACGATCAGTATTTACAGACTTGCACCTTTATTTGTTTCGAAGCACATTAAAATAATGCTTTATCCTTAACTTGAACATACAGAGTTAAAAGTAAAAAACAGTTTTAACAAAAGAACTACGTCACAATCACTGCAAATCTCAGCTTCTGGAAGACAATAAACTCCATCCATCTGCCACTTTTATGTAATTAATCATTGATGTTGTTGTATGTCAGCAGAGAAAGTGCTGAGTGTCAGAAAACAGCATAGGCGGCATGTGAGGCTCAGGTTTGAGAAGGCTAAACAACTTTTTTTACCTGACGCTGCCCGCCTCCGGCGTCTATCGTTTTTCCAACCCAGTTAAGGTTTAACCACGCCTACTTCCGCATTACACAAGCATCGACGTAGCTCTACGCTAGTGTTTCTCAAACTTTTTCATACCAAAGTAAAATGACAAAATAAACTTAAAAACACTGTAGGATAAAGGGGTAATACGAAGAAAATATACACTACACTTTTTAGGCAATATTGAATTACAGTTTAAAGGGAGAGTTTTAGTACCCACCCTGTCATATACATTAGTTAAAATCAGACAAATATTTATTTATATAGGTTTATAAGCTAGTACTAAACCAAATATAGTATTTCAATCTAAAGTATTGGTTTCACCATTGTAGTATTACCATATGTGAACTTTTTGTGGGGAAATAACTGTTGTTTGTAGTCGAAAATGAAAAAAAACACTCTGGGCAAAGAGGGATTGCAAATTTAATTTTGAAAAAGCAATATAATTGGGAGCAAAACATGTGGGGCATTATATCACTCATTGTAATGGTGCATATTATTGACGACCGACATCTGAAATGGAGAAGGCGTCACTCAAGCCACCCTGCAGTGGTTTTTAAAAATCTTACTTGCAGCTTCACAGGGAGCGCACGGCACCAGATTATCAGTTTAAAAGACAAGCGCCACCACCTTCAAATGGACATCCATTTAACATGTTAAGCCCCATTCGGGGAAAAAATCGCAACATCTGCAAGAAACAGCGTCTGAGGGCTTCTTAACATTAAAAAACCTATTAATGTGTCATAACCACTTAAAGGTGGGCCGGCTAAAACGATTGGTCGTGCTTTTTACAGTACTACGGCTTCAACAGATGAATTTTCTTTATGGATTTTTTGTCAAAGCACTTAAGATATTCATTGCTATCGGGATGTTAAGCGCATTCCATGGAATATAACAAAAAGTGTATCTCGAGCCGGTTTATCAAACTTACCTACCCCACCTTTAACGGGAAGAAACTCAGCTATCAGACAATATTAACAATTTTTTGCAAAACTAAACATAAGAGTAATAACAAAGGCTCTGAATTAGCCCTGAGCAAAAAAATGCTAACACACTTAGCACAGAACTCACGTTAAAGTACCCTTATTACTTATCATCGTATCTGCACAAACAAGATATCGATTAGCAAGCTGAGATTCCACAGATTCTACAGGTACAGTTAGTATCATTACTGACCGATCCGAACTCGCGACATGAGAAGCTAACACAGACATCACACCACGTAGCATTAGGTAGCCAACACGGCAATATGTCTTACCTTTGTTGTTTTCTGATCAAAAGTCGTCTTAAATGGCATTAAAATGATAAAGACGCTGTTGAAGGTTAATCCATAGGTTAATCCAATGTGTCTGTGTCACTTTGAAATGATTTCTGATAATCCATCAGCAATAAACCTAGTTTTCAGATTTCAGAGCGTAAGATAGGTTTAGCTTTGGGCAAACTGTGTGCGCATAGCTCTCACTTCTCAATGGTAACGTGTGTGTGCATGTGGAAATTCCCCTTCGATTCTATTGGCTCTAACGGTTCAAAAGAGATGTCAATCATCAAAATCGACCAATGGGTTCCAGAGAAACGGCAAATACACCCATTTCCACCCAAATGACCCCAGAGGTGTTTTTTTCTTTCTAAACCTCTCTAAAAAGGTCAAAGGTCACTTGTTTTGCATCAATCTTGATTCAGGGTACTTATTATATGTTATAGTTTGGATTCCTAAAGCTTTTAGTCTACTATCCCATCATTCAAGGGTGGTTTTCACTATAAGTAATTTACGATTTGTGTTCAATCTGAATTTACTTAAGGCGAGACACCCCAGGTGAATAGGGTAATTTTTTTAACTTAAAGGTATCAGCTAGAAATTTCTCCAGTTAATTACTTACAATAAGGCAATTGTCTTTTGTATTACAAGTTTTCTGAAATAGCATGTTTAAA
>NW_011369951.1:5236169-5300076 GCF_000735185.1 Notothenia coriiceps
CAAGGGTTGTTTTCACTATCGTTTATTTTGACGGACACTATAATTTACATTCTTTACTGTTCAAATCTGATTTACTTAAGATGAAATCTATATTCATTGCTGACTTTTCTACATCGACTCACAGGTTTATTATTGCTTATTGAGAAAAAAGATTATTAATTTACCCCTTTTAGAAGTATAGTTATTGTCATTTGTTCTGGGAATGTCATTTTCGAGCCTGAGACCTGAAAAACAAGCTTGGGGCTTAACAGGTTAATTAATGATGACCTGAAATTTAGAGATGTTATTTATTAAAAACATACCTGCCATAATGACTACAAAACAGTGATTAAATTACTTCTGTTTTTAAATCCTTGATAAAGGAAGGAGTGATTGTTAAATGTCCAGACACCCGCGGTTCCACACACTGCTAAAGAGGTTTACATTTTTCTTTAAGTGGACCAGAATTGAAGATAAATGAATTTAATGAATTATGAAATACATGGCAGAGGTTCGCAGATCCTCATAATGTTTTGACTCAAGAAAATGATTATGTGTACAAGTTTCTGAAATAGATCTATTAGACATTTTAATATAAATTAGGTGTAAATAAACTGCAGTAGTAGTACTACACTGTTGGCGCTGTGCTAGGTGGCTGCCTGTTGCAGCAGCTCCCTGTGTCTTATTGATTTTGTCTTTTTTTACTACTTTAATTCTCTTAGTTGTACTTTTTTCTTTGAATATTTATTTTGTCTTGTAACAAACTTTGGCCACGTTTTGTTTCTAAAGTTTGCCGGTCCTTCTTCTGTTACTTTTTTGTGACGGAGAGCCATTCTAAGAGGAGGGACGGCATTGTTTACTCCCGTGAGCAGCATGACATCCCGGAGGAGCTTTGGAGGCTAATGCGGGGCTGCAGGGCTGGAGCCAAGCGGAAGACGAAGAAGAAGAGGAGATGCAACCCTCGTACCGTCATATTATAATGGGGAACGTGAGGCTTTGGTACATAAGATGCAAGAGCTCGGAGATGCGTGAACGAAGACGCAGTGGATACCGTAAGTGCAGCATCATGCTGTTTTACTTGAGAATGTGGTTGCCCCCGCTCATCCCGGATAACAACACGGCTCTCGCCCCGGCTTCACGACGTTTCCAGCGGCGGACGCGACATTATTCTGAGCGTTAAGGAAGAAAGGAAGGAGGATCTGCACTGTATGTGAAGAAACATGGTTTAATCTGGACATGTTTATGTGAAGAGCGTTTCCTGGTAGCCCGACACTAGCGTGGGCCTTACGTCCCATTTTATTTACCGTCGAGAACTGTAATTACGCTTGTGTGGCTGTGTACATTACACCTTCTGCGAGACGCGGAGGGTTGGCGTGACGTAATTCACACTCCTCTGGGCCAAATTTCTTCACCAACATAATAATACATTTAAAGTTTTTTGGTGCCTTGTCATGACACCAAGGATAACCGTACATTTGTTAAAAAAAACAAAACACTATAGGCAACAAACATGATAAAAACACATACAGGAAATCCATGGAGGAGACAGTAAGTGGCACAATGAAACCATTGGATCTGACTCGGCCTCGAGCTGGTACAGGGCAGCCCTACCTGTCTGGAAGACACAGAGCATACGTGTCCTTGGGAGGTGCGAGGTCCCAGACACACCTGTCACCCCGTGTGGTCCCCCCGTCAGGGTCAGCCTCGCACGCCTGTACACTCTGCCCTTGGCCGTGTCATCAGCCAGCATCGGAATAGTCATTCCATGCTACGCTGATGACACGCAGCTATATATAAAGACAGTACCCTATCCACATGCATCCTAACGCACCATCATCATCCACCGTTGCCATCAACATCCTTTACACCTGCTTGAGAGATAAAGGCGCTTGGCTGCACAAAACTTCCTGCCAGCTCCAAACATGAGGCTATTTTTAGTTTGCACACCAAACCAGGTCTAGTCTCTCCCCATACCCAGATCACGCTTTTCCGGCTAAACATACACCCTCTCCACAGCAAGTTACCAACCTGGGTGTGAAGATTTGACCAACATCATGACTTTGACACCCCATCAAACACTGTGCAAACGCGTCCTTCTACCACCGTCAGGACATTGCAAAACTCTGTCTCCTTTCAGATACTGAACACTGGTCATCGCCTTTGTTTCCTCAAGGCTTGACTTTGCAACGCTCTCCTCCATCGGGACTCCCTAGCGTAGAGCCTTCAGAAGCCTCCATCCACAATACAGAACCAGTGCTGCTAGGATCCTGATGGCATGAGAAAGACCAAACCACAAATCACTTCACCCAGTATCTCTTATTCCCTCACTGGCTTCCTGTCTCTTCAGGATCTTAATACAAGATCGCTATCCCCATCAGTGCATCATGGACATCGCTGCCTCTACCCTCAAAGAACTCTACTCCGCACCACCACCCCGTCACAACCCTCCACACGCACACCTCGTTCCAAATAAACCCAGCTCACCCATGCTCAGCCCCCAGCCGACCAACCTGCACCAATGCGGGATCGAGCTTTCCGTGCCGCCTGCTCTACAGCCCTGTGATGCCATCTCCAGAACCACCTGAGACTCCCCAGACCACTGAAGCTCTTAAGGGCATGTCATGGCCATTTCTACTATCATCCGAGTTCCCCATTGTTGAAGTATACTAAATAGATTTAACTCACAAGGGCAATATTCCAAACTCCACATTGGTCTTCTCAATACAGCCACTCCCTCTGTAAGCTATCGTGTACTTCACGTATTCACTCTGTCTAAACGGCTTTTTGAGCTCCTGCCCCCACCCCTCCCCTGTGAGCACCCAGTGCGTCCAGACACTCGACCTGCGTTCGGCAGTGTGGAGGCCTCGTCTCTCCCGCAGATCTGACTCGCGAGGACGGATCAGGCTTCGGGTTGGCACGATACAGCGACGACTCAGAGACCTCCTCCTGAGCACACACACGACACTCACAGCCGAAGTAAGACAATAAGAGGTGGGAAGGAGCCGCCCCCTTTTTGGGGATATAGAGTACGAAAAAGGTTCATAACAACAGGGGTTAAGTTGGGATTTGAATATGGGGGGGGGCTCGTGTGTGGAGGTGCGAGAGGGGCGAGTTGAGGATCTCATTATTCCTGACCTTAAGGGAGACACGCAGGCAAACATGCGTTTTCAAGCAATGGTCCAATTTTGAGATTTCCGGCGCTATTTTGATTCGTATAACCACTGTTTCTATTCTCAGCCGCTCCTCTGGAACGCGAGAAACCGCTACACATACCCCTACCATTCTAACGTTTTATTTGACTATAGTTTGTCTATTTGCGTCGCAGATTTCCTCCCTAATTACGCCACCAAAGTAGCTTTCTAACGTAACAAATAGACCGACCGCTGTGTGCACCATGTCACGAGATATTCGTCTAGAAGCTGTGTCTCTCCTGCACAATCTAATCGATCCAATATGGTCATTCTCCTTTGTATCAGCAACATCGTGAAAGCACAAAGGGTCTAACAAGAAACTAAATCTCATTGGCTGAGTGTCTTTCAACAACTGATTCGTTCAGATGCGTCACGCTGGTGCTCTTAAAACACTTCTGGGTTAGCTCCGCTAGAATTAAATCCTCAAAGAAAAAGAACGGCGAAAAAAAAGTTACAGAGAAGCCACAAAGTTTCCTTTGCCCGAACAAGTATACAAACAANCGGTCAGAGAGCGGAGATGTTTACCCTTTGTTATGTAATATGACGCGTGTGACGTATGACCTTAAAAAAAAGCTGTTTTTAAGAGCAGAGCTCAAAATTGCTCCTTTCCCTCTGAATTCCTGCCCTTATGTCTCGTAAAACATATCAAATCCTACATTCACTTTTTAATTGTAATTTTCAAGCAAGTTTAAGCATAAATGTAGAAGAAAAAAACAACCTGCAAGATGCTCTTTAAAGTTACATATAATTACTATGCTTTTTCAGTGTTGCCAAGTTGGCAACTTTATTGCTGTTTGACGACATATTTATTGCTGCTTTTCGGGCACATGCCAGAGCAGTGTGCATAGTTTATTTTATAAGAGTAGAATTCAGCGTTTAAAGAGTTTAGAAAATAAAGTCTTTTTTTTTGCCTTTTCAAGCATTAGAGAAAGAATGTTTCACAGTGTGTTTACAGTTTCTGCACTAACCTGCAATCCTCTGCAAGTCTGCCAACTAGTAGTGGGCCTCGGTGAGCATTGATGTTAAAGCAAAGGAATGCATCATTTACTACATGTGGGTTTACGGGTTATATAAAAAGCCTGTCCACAATTAACACATGCACTTTGTAGTATTTATCTTCTGTCTATTTTGGGAAGTGTAGACTTCTAGTAAATATACTTTTATATACAGTGCACTGGGTTTAACTTAAAAAGAAAAATGCTCTCGTCTATCAATTTTCCTTATATGTCTACTTCGTAGATCACCAACTAGTTAGGGTTCTGACTTTTTATCTGAGACATGCAGCTTCAACCTTGATCCTCTAACATGATGTCATGTATGTAACTATCCAGTGAATGGCTCCCTATTAGGTTCTCTTTTCAGGGATGCTAACTGCCTGATTCTGGAATGACTGTTATCAACATTGTTTTTTTCCTATTTTCCATTTAAAGTCAACTAAATGCAGAAAGAGGATATGAAGAAATGCCTGCTAATGTTCAAAGACAGCAGACATTTCAAGCCATTAACCCATCACACATTGAGGGCTTTTACTTGTGAATATAGAATTACTTATGAATAACATTTTTATCCGTCACTTCTTCTGGCACCCTGATATTAAGGAAGCATACAAAAGGCCTTTTAATTCTTAAACACCTCAATGTATCTGAAAGCCTCCTCTCAATTAAGCTGACAATTTGCACTTTACCGACAAACCATTTGAATCCTCACTTAATTTAAATACAGAAGGGCCACCATTAATAACTGTGTCCTCCTCGGTTCCCAAGGATCTCAAAGTCCTTCTAGACAGCCAGCGTCTGGTAACATCGCACATTTTTCTCATATGTCAAAATTCAGAAAGTCCTGCAACCTTGAATCATTGTTTCCATCAGTGAAGAGAAAGCTAACGCGACCTGACAGGTCACACACATCAGTGGAGCGTCTGAGCCCTCGGGATTGAGAGCTGTCGCAGGGGGCAGGAGCTTTGCCTTGTAAGTCTTTGAAGAGCCGCCAAATCAAAGGCAGGGCTCAAAGGGTTGTCTTTGCTTATGTCCTTGATAACGTAACGATCACATTAAGCATAGTTTCAAGAAGTTCGCTCTACACCTCTTTTGGGAAAACCGTAGCCGCAGTGCTGCTGTTCTGAGGTTTAGCTACACGAGGCACAACATTTCTGTCTGTCTACATCAGTGCTGAGGTGCCACACACCAAAAGCGCTCACGGCATGGTGAAACTAACCCCTTCAGATGGATAGACAGTGTAGACTCATAGCAATTCCTTTTCAAACAACTATGGGTTTCTGATTCTGCTGCAAATGGCTGACAGCCTGCTGTCAGATAGGATTAGGGAGAGCGTTACCTGCGTGCAGAAGCATACAAGGCCAGAAAGTGTTGAGCTCTGTAAGCTGAGGATAATTCATTTCTCGGTAATGGCAAAAACGATGTTTGACTTGATCTGAGTTCATTTTACTGCAGATTATAAGATCATTTACCAGAGACAGATTTGTAGCCCTGGTGTCACTCAACTGCTGCAATTTTCTTTTGAAGAGTGATCAACGTACAGGATTCAAAGATCAAAAGAATGATTTTTTAAACACGTTCATTCACCTTGATTACATTTGATCGTATATTTATGTATATTATAAAACAAACAAACATTGATTTATCGTTTTAGTTCCGTTTAAAAATACAGGATAAATTGCATGATAATTAAATTTTGCCTACAGAGCATTGGAGTTTTATAATAGTCATAATGAAAAAGGTAGGAAAGCATTAAAACAAGTATAAATACAACATAACCTGATATATAGGCATTCAATCTAAATATTAGATACAGAAATAACAACATATTCTCTGAGAAGTGGAGGAATAGTAATGCATTAATGAGCTTGAAGGCTAAACAGACAACATAACGCTACACAGTTGTTTGTAATACTGGCAATACAAGGCCTATATTACAACAGCTCATTATAAAATAACTTCTGAAATATGCAGCAACATTACAAATTGATTTAGAGATTTCTCATTGAAGTTTGATTAAGACCTGCCATAAAACATTAGGTCTTATCTACAGTAGTGTCATGTAGTTCACTTGTATGCATTACAGACACACACAACTCAATAATATTGGTAAAGTTTCAGCAACCACTTAATTCATCCCTCGAAGGTCTTGATTTATTTCTTCCTACAGTTACATTGCACTGATTTTCTGTCTCCTCTCTGTCGGAGAAGAATGAGCGAAAAACCTTGCAGCTGCCAGTCTTCTGTCACAGCGACCAACTTTGTTTTATGAGTATTAGCCTTTACCAAAGCTTCAATTAGAGTTATTATCTGATAACGAGTCAGATTCTCCAGGTATGTGAGATGCATTCCTTCCTCGAGGTGCCCTCTCTCTTCAGCTGAGGAAATGATTTCAGAGTAGTGTTTGATAAGATGAGACAGAAACCTTGCAGGCTTGACTAATGCTACTGAGTCCAATTAAGCTGATGTCTTGTACCCACTGAATTAAATCATCCTGATATGATCTTGCCTGCCTGTGCATATATTTGCCTTTTTAACTCTGATCACCTGAAGAATCAGGAAAGGCAAAGAGCCTTACATATGCACGCCACATCGCTGTGCATATGGAGAACTTCCTTCTGTCATTTCTTTCATCAGAAAATGTGCCTGCATGACTCCTGATTCAGGATTTGATTCATATAACAGGAAAGATACGACAGTGAAGGAAACAAATGCCCCTCCAAAAAATAAATGATATGTGGTCATGACAGCCATATGAAACTGTTCATGTGCAGGAAATCGACTAAATTAATAGGTTTCTTTTTCTATTATGAAAATTGCCCTCCTTCCAAATGTGCTGAGATAGTACGTTACATATAGGCTTCTTCACACAACAGCCACCAAAAGTGATTCTCTGTAACCACTGCGCCACACCCACCGAGAGTGAATTTATGACTTAGTTAAGCTCTCTGAAGGCTGCAACAGCTTGCCAGTAAAATGATTGTTAGTCTAGAGGAAGTCATAAATCAAATCAGGCCTGGGTTTGTCATTATCTATTAATACTCTGCCGCTCTTGAGTTCTTGAAAGAGCCAGAACTTGCACGTTCTCGCCTTCTCCCAATACTGAAATATTTCCTCTGAAAAATGGAGGTAAAAGACAACCCTTCAAGTTAGCTTGGCTTGTGATTGATTTACTCATCCCTCCACGGTCTGCAGCGTACCCCGACAGCTCTGGAGGTGGAACAGTGTTGAGTGCCTTAATTGAGCCGAATGCGCTGAGCTTAAATGCTGCAGGCACAAAACCCACACAATTAAGAAGGACTAATGACGTGGGGTATCACCCATTATTTCTCCAAATAACCCATAGGGCTTTCCTCATTTACTAAGCCTTAATTAATGATTTGGAAGACGAAATGGAGTATTTAGCTGAAACTGAGCTCCTTAACACAAGCCATGTTTTGACATTTTCTGCATCTTTTGTTCAACGTAGAAGTGGATGTATATAGGTCATTATTTGAAGATGTGTTTGAAGAAAAGTTTTGTTGCTGTAATTATTGAAAAAAGTATTTCTGTCTTTTCAGAGCCAAGATGATATGCATGTCATCCACCACAATCAACTGGGTAAGTCTCATTCATATCCAATTGAAGTAGTCGAAAATGTAGGAAAATAAAACAATGAAAGAACATAAAATAAATGGCTTGTCATTTCAGTGTAAATATTCTGTACACACGGGTGCCAATGAAACACTCACTGAAGCACAACGCTTCAGGCATTTCCATTTAGGAGAATGGCTCTAAATGACCCTACTTTTAAAATGACACATTACATATAACTTAATTGCAGATAGGAGTCCATGGGGGCATATCCGTTGCGTCATGAAAAGTAGCCTAACTACATATGCCACGTTATAAAAAGTACATAAATAAAATAATAAGTATATGACTGGAGAAAGGTTCATCACACCTATAATTTTTACAGTATACTTTCTAATAAACTAATAATTTTGGTGGAAATGTCCTAACTAATATATGCGCTGTGAAGGGACAAATTAAAGACTTTATCAAGGACACCATGCTAGGGACGAGAAAAAAGGCAGTTCTCAACGCACCCCTTTTTTCATTTACAAGCGACAAATATCTCCCTCCTGAATATACAAATGTAACTATGTTTATTCTTAAGAAATAAAATAAAAAACAGATGCTCCCTGTGAAATCATGATATGCTTAATAGATGTTATCAGAGACTAGAGCAATTATTATGTCTATAAACATTTGTATTCACATCAAAGATATTGCTTCTGTCTTTAATAGTTGGGTCATCATTGGGTCTTTGTTTTGATATTTGAGTCTGTCTGTATTAGAAACAGGAATGTTGGATGACATTCAAAGGAACAGTATTGAAAAACATTGTCACTCTATGTAATCATAACTAGTGAATCTTGAAATGAAAAATGTTGGAAAGGGTGACATTTGAATATGTTGGTAAAAGGGCTTTTGTCTGATGCCTGTCGTGAAAATGTAATCTCCACAGTTCCTCTGACTTTTTCATAAATATAGTCCCATCTCTTTATCGATCTGACAGCAACCAGGAATTTCATAAGTAGAGCAAAAAAAAGGATCTCATGCATGCCTTTCATGCTACAGGGAGCTCATACAATCACCCTCAGTGATTTTTGGGAGGCTGCAGAGGAGTTTGGAGCTTCCTGGACCTCTGCCTGTTCATTCAACTGGGTCACCACAGATGTGAAGGCGCACAAAAGCAACTTCATAATGCTCTCATTTGGCACCTCAGCACAGAGAGAAAATACAAACAGACAGCTATCTCGAAAAAAAATTGGAGCTTCACTATCTGGCACCACTATAGTCATTGTCCTCTGTCACGGCAGAAAAGCTACACTCGCCTGCAGAGAAAATTATATGTGGGCAGGCATTCAGGAGATGAATAAAGGAAAGTTTGGCTTTCTATTGTGTTAAAATACAGAGAACAGCAAAGTTATACCCGGGTTGTTTTTTCTGAAGGAGCTGGTGACTTTTAGAAGATGTTCCATGTAATCACAAAACAATGTTTCTTCGGAGTAAACACAATGTGCCAAATCTAAAAGGGATTGATGTTTCATTTAATGAAATTGGGCATTATGCAGTTGTACACTATGCATATCTAAAATAACACATTCACATACAAAAATCATTGCAAGTCCTCTAGGCATACAGTATTGTGTGGCATGTAGTGTTTTACATTTTTTGAGGTTTGACTATTGTTACAGATTAGCAACATGAATAGCTAAAACCTTGGAGAACTTCACCTACAGACATGCCCAAGGAAAATAAATTGTTCAAAATGGCATGATTAAAATATGATTGCTTAAAACGCTCTCTATCCGTGCCCAGGGCCCTAACCCCCTACTGATTGTAACACAATCTCCTACAATACAAGCAACAAATGTCTGTTTTTAACACAGTTTACTGTTGCATCCCAGTTCTTCTTCGTCTTCTCATATCCCAAATCGTGTAAGGCCTTTGGCTGTCTAGCCCAATCAATTCAGTTAATTCACTTCACTTTGAGACCGGTCGTCTGAAGAAGAAAATGTGCAATAGTTCAAAGGAGGTTTTATATGCAGTTTCACAGTAGAAGATTCACAGAAAATGAATGATGTGGAATTTCAAGAACCTTTTTCTTTTAAACTTAAAAATGATAGAGGGTAGTTTCAGATAATGTGTTCTGACTTACTGCTCCTGTTTTAGAGTACACATTCATTCATGTGGAGTACAGGGAAGTCATGTATTTGTACAAGAGAAGCTGTTAAAGTGGAAACTGACATGTTTTCCCAACCTGGCATTTCCAATCATACTATTGTTGATGCATCCGTTACAAAGAGAACTCAATCACTTTCCATTTTCCTCAGTGCAGAGTAACTGCCAACAACATAGGACACACTTTATATTGATCTCCATGGTTAGGATGGAAACTACAAAAAACGATATTCTTTTGGTAACTGCTATAGCTGGGGGAACACATTATCCTCTTCCTGTTGCACAAAGGTTGTCACTTGTCACACTTTGTTTTCGCTTTAAATCGAGTTTATTTCCCTGCAGATTGTTCCCAGGGCGGACCGGATTGCAGAGTGAAAGCGTGACTATAGGAAATGTATCTAAATGTTTATGGTGTCATCATTTCATAAAATGTTGCATCCGATATTCATATTTTTACATTAACATAGGCAGTTTCGATTATAATCCAGTTAGCTTTCCCCCAGACCATAACAAAAATGTATTACTTACTTAACTATGATTTTACATAATATACCTTTTTATTTTTATTGGGGGGTTTATCGTATTCCTCCGAATTTTCTTCATTTTAGTCATTCACTCTAATCAGTGCAGATATACAAGTTTTCATCTGCTATATTGCAGTTATCTATCTTTTTTTTGTGTTTTCAATCAAGATGTTATCTTGCTACTTGTTCCTAAAGGATTTTACACTGACTACCACTAAAACCTAAGAAATGACAAGGCCCTACTGTACATTAAAAGAGACTTTTCACACTTGGGTTTTGATGCACAGTGTTTTCCTTCAACCATATTATGGAGACGATTAACTGTGGAACATGTACAAAATATACGAAACATATACAAACGTGTTGAAATCATATTTTGAATGGACATACTTATTTTTCGCCAAGTAACTGCAACTGAAGCAGTGTGTTATTATTTACTCTTATGTTCTTAAAACTACAATTCTTGGCTCAGTTCTATAATGGTTTCTACCTTTTTTTCGGATTCTACAGTTTATCCTGGTCATTCATCTTTGTTTCCTTCAATGATTGTTGGACTTTGTCGCACATATGGAAATAAACCATTCCTCTTTGACTATAAGGGAATAGCACCATAATCAAATTGTCAACGCGGGTGTTGTTGGAGAAAAAAATGACTGTAGCTTTGGTTCTTTATATGTGGGAGGAAGACAAATATTCCAGCAAACAGCAGGCGCAAGTAACACTGACTTAGCAGTTTTTATTTTTAAAGTTGGATTTTTCTTAGAACAGCGTCGTTGAGGACACAGGGAAACTCTGTGCCACAAACAATGAATGGAATTGCTTGAGAGCAGAGAGGTTGTGCCAGAATGTAAATCAGATTGTCACTGTAACAATTATTTGGCCCAGGAAAGCAGTGCTACTGTCCCTTCAGAGGTGGCATTATATTCATGAAGTGGCTCAGAGCCAGCTTCGCATTGCATCTTCAAAAGGTAGAATGTTCACAAGATATTAAACTAACTCTTCCTGCATACCAACCCACACTCCCTGTGTATTAACCTTTCTTTAGCTGCTTCTTAACCCCTCATGTTGTGCCTGGCTGCATGTCGTTGTTTCTGCTTGTTTGTATTTCCTATTCTAAACACAGCCAATAACTATATTTTCCTCATTAAATGAACACCGCACTTGCATTCTCAAAATGGTTCCAAATAGTGCTGGCATATATGGATGTATGGGCTATGAAATGATTCATCCATCAAAAACAGAAATCAGCCTTTCAGAAGCCAGGTAAATAACTCTATTTCCAAGTGGTGTCAAATAATACTATTATGAATAATGAATGGATTTTGTAAGCAAACCCTGGAATCTGTTAAGCTTTAATTGTCCTAGCTTCCTGAATTATTGATTCTAAATTAGGTCTAAAGGTTAAGTTCAACTCTCATTAGTCTTCAGCACACTTGTCCATAGGGTTATGAACTCTAATGAGAGTAATTAACACAAATTGGAGACCCTTTTTCCCAACATTTGACGTGTTGCATTTACTGTGTGGTTGTTTTGTGAGTCTTTGCATCACTACTTCTTCTCATAGCTTTCCCCTATCTATATATATATATATATATTTATATATACCTTATCTCTCTCTCACACATTTATTCCCTTCCTCTTTTTGCAATTGTGGTGCATCTCCCCATCACTCGATTGGTTTGCTTCCTTTCACTTCCTTCCTTTCTCACCCCTTCTATTTTCCTCTCTACTTACTAAGAGATATTTATGATTCTGACCTTTTCAGCAGCAGGCTGAAAGTTAAATACACCATGCTCTCTATTGATCGTGTGCGAGGCAATTAAAAGTCTGTATGAATATGAGAAGAGGGCTGATGGAAAATCGTTTCACTTGCTGTATGAGACATAGGCCTGTGCCACACCAGATGATTGCCTATAGGGAGGGTAAATTATTTTTATGCGGCTAAATCAAACTCAACAGACTAAAAAGTTTGCAATATTGAATTTGGGCTACCAGATTGGATATCACCTGCTGTCTGTGGATTGGCTATTAAATCCTGGTGGTGTGACGGTCATGGTTAGTTTGGCCAGGAAACTGCAACCCAATTCTCTTCAGTGTGGAATGTCTTTCGGATGCACCGTTTTTGGACGTGAGGTGGAGAGGGATGGAGTTTTTAGTAGAAGGATGATTCTGTGCCATTTTGTCTCGGGGAGTTCAATAATGTGAGTCATTGGAGTGGAGCAGGTTTTACAGCAGCACAAGCAGCTGCTGGATGAGAAAGTCAGCCTATGGAAATGAGCTATTGACATCCTCAGTCATCTTTGAAAAATGTGCTGTCAATGAAGAGCTTAGGATCTTTCATGACGGTTTCATTGTAACCGCAACAGCCTAATGGCTCCACTTGCAGAATTGTATCCCTCTCGACTCAAGCAGGCGTTTATCATTGAATTTACACTAGTGATCTGCATGCTCTCTGTTGGTTTCCTTAGGTGGACAATTGTTTCTTTAACTGGGGATGCAGATAGTCCAGGCTGGAAGGAAATTTACCTGAAACAGCTCTGGTGACTACACACACCTGCTCTGTGACACTGATGGAGATGACAGAGCTCCAGGAGTGCCTGGAGGTCAGTGAGCTCTCAGCTCCTCTGCCACTTGGCAACGTCTGCCATCCTGCTCTAAGGAAGTGTCACTATTGATTTGTGTCAATGAGGTGACAACACTGCAGGGCCAGGCCACAACGAGAGCGCACAATCTACATTTCAAGTGCGGATATTTACTACACCCTCTTGTATTTGGCACACACCGGGAAATACTAACACGTTGTAGTTTATTGTCCTTGATTCTTTAATCAGTCTGATCCTATCTCCTCTTACTGTATGTGCTGACAAGCCTGCACACAGCTTTTGGGAGGCCTTAAAGGGTGGCATTGAGAAGGGGATAAGATCAGAGAAAGAAAGAGGCAGTATTCCCCTGTGTCTCATTTCATCCAATATATTTCAAGGCTGATCGTTTTTTTCTTCTTCTGTGAAGTGGCCCCAGTGGAATGCTGAATGAGTGAGGGGAGGCAAACGAACACTGGACTCATGCTTTCTAGTTCCATCAGCCTGGCAAAATAAAATCATCTGTTCCAATGTGACCGGGGCTTTGGCTTCGTCTCCGGAGCAAGCTTCAATCTATTTCATTCGAGGCATATTATTTTCAGCCAAGAGGCATCCTTGTATTTCACTTAACTGCCAGAAACAAGCTTTCTGCCATATTTTGCACCAGGTTGCTGTTTCACATCTTCGCCCTTCTACTAAGCAGATGAATTGATTGCGTAATAGCACCCCTGGGAATACTATTATTAATACTAGAGTTGAAACTGCTGGTACTAAAATCATTCCCTCTGTGACAATTCTAAAAACTGAAAAAACAATATATACATTGTGTCAAGCAACAACTATAGCAGTGACCACAAACACCCGACAACATCCTATGCAAATACTGTACACTAGTAACTGCCACATAAAAGACAATAAAACTTTAGTTATATAGCGCTTTGTAAGTCTCAAGTTTGAAAGGGCTTTACAAGAAGAGGGAAGAGTCTACAGATACACGAGCGGATATGTGCCATGCCTTTTAGAATGATAATTTATTTGAACCCAAATGTAATTTTTGTGTAATTTAAAAAAAAAAAAAAGTTTTTTCTAGGATGTTTACCAACTTGGCTTCTCCTAAACTTTTCAAGACACATTTATCAATTTAGATTCTTTTGGTGTGAGTTGCCAAGTGTTAAAGATATCAGCCGTAGGCGGTTTTGCTTCTCTCATATATAATGGAGCTATATCGCAGTCAGCTTCTAAGTAGAAGTTATTATAACCATTTTCAGGTTTTATAATTGTATTTTGTGCCGCTACTGTGGCATGTTTACATACTTTAATGTTCACAAAGTGCTTTGTTTTCCTCATACTTCCTGTGCTGCAGCACCTCCTTTCATCTTCTGTCTGAAACCAGAGCCCAGTCTGCTCTGATTGGTTAGCTGGCCGGCTATGTTATGCTTAGGCGCTAGCCAATAGAAGAACAAGTGTTACGTAGTGAAGTAACTTTCTCGTGGAAGTAAAAAAAAGGACTAAAATCTATATAACACACAACAGAAAAGGGATGTTCAAAAAAGCTTAATAGGGCCCCTTTAACGTCCTCTTATAACACCCTAGCAATGCAAGGGCAAGCTACAAGCATTCTGGATGTTTTCTTATTCATATTCCTTTCAGATCAGAGGCATCCGTGGATCATCTCACACATCCACTTAAAAGGTGGAATCCTTGGCGTCAAAGGCGTAGATTGTGCTATAATTAAATACTGGTAGACATATCGATTTCACCGTTGTAATCTTGCATTGGCTGCTGCGAGTGTCAAGGTATTGCAGAGAGGTGATTTTTACCTGATAGGAGAAGGGCACAGAATGATGGAGGTGGAGGAAGAAGGGCGTTATAACGGGACTTTTCCTTTTCTCCATGTTGTTTGATGATTAATCGAAAGCCATTAGTGCGGAGATGAGGCACGTGAATTCAGTCTTAATTACTTTCGTTTTCTGGCCCGGATTCACCTCTGCTTTGACATCAGGGGTTCGCATTATCTGCAGAATGAGGAATCGGCAACCTTCTTATCTGATTTCTGCTGTTTGTCTCATGCAGCCGATATTGCTGTACTGTGCAGTATCAGGAAGCTGCTAGCTCACCTGAGGCTTTAAAATGCACTGCTTTATGTGAAAAAAAACATGCACACACACAGCCATTCATTTAGCAAACTCAGCAGAAGGACATTTAGAGGTGGTGTTCGCTCTGTAAGCTTAGCTCCCGCTGGAGGTTAGATCTGTTGGGAGATGGACATGCTGAGATTTAGTAAGTAAATCCCCCCCTTCTCCAGGGCTCCAGGATCAATGGGACCTTTGTTATCAGCGGAGCAAAGGGGAGTCACACCCACCAACACTTAATTAAAAAAGATGTGACACAGATACTGTACCCTGATATAGTGTCTACCCCTGAACCCGCTGTTAATGTGCTTACCCAGGGGGGGAATAGGTTAAAGTGTAATTGAGGAGGAGGCTATCCATCTAATCCAGACATTGTCAGCACTCGCCCTTTCCCTTTTTCCTCTTGTTGCCTGTGCAATATTCCACTGGGAAGATAAGAGTCCTGTCACTAGTGGCTGTTACCAATTTATTTTTTAAAACACTACATTTCATTAATCAGCACATTTTGCAAAGCTTTATGGGAAAAAGTTATTCTGGTGATCATAATTTATGATTGGTACACCCTTTCTGACTATATGCTGCACACATACTTAAGTAGCTAATTAAAACGTCAAGCAAGTTCTGTTTTGCACAAAGCCTGTTATTTTGGTTTGAGCCTAAATGAAGAGGAAAGTAAAATCCCAGTACATCTCGTTATTGGGAAGTTTCTGAGCTGCCTGTCATAGCAGGAAATCTTTGACATGTCTTCTGCTTTTCTTTGTATTTGACACCTTGATATTGGCTCCCAACTCTCTGCTTTTTTAATTCTTGAAAAGCCTTTTTGTTGTCACATTCATTCCAGCCAGTTCCTGCAGACTTCAGGTTGGTTTGAGGGACAGCTAACGGATTAAGGAGATGTCAAATGTGATTGTACAGAGCCAAAGACAGAATGGCAGATCTTTTTTTTCCCTCCCCCCCGGTCCTGTGGTCTAGTTTTGATTGTACTGGTCGTGAGAGCCACCGGGTTTATGTGGACGTGTTTGTGCAGCCAATGTCATTCTTCACTGAGCTGTAACACTGCTGCTGCCCTGTAAATGGATTTCACATAAAGAGGAACTACAGGCCTCTGAGTCAATGACAAAGATGGTATCTGAGCATATTGTCAGCATATAAGTAGCCCGCATTAACCGCTTTTCAAACTGAGCAAGTGGGTCCCTGTTAACCTTGGCCTTACCATGCAGCAACAATTCTGAGTTTGAATATGAATGCAGCTCAGAATGAAGTGGACAGCTGGGCCGTGTCCACCTTTTAGGGAGGATACGGCACCTCAGAGGAAGACTCTTCTGACTGCTAATCTTTTATTAAGTAACACAGTCTGGGCTGTGACATTTACATACTCTCTCACTGAGCCAATTAAGCTCTTGATGTGCTGGTTATTATCACCAGGCCAATCATGGAGATTAGCTAAACCACCTCAGTTATTCACACCGCGGTTCTTATCTTGTCCTGCTCTCAGAAGGTCATCGATTGCCATGATCCTTTTTCACAGCGTGTGAGCAGTCTCACAGCTTTGTCCTGTGTGTTCTTCCAGACCTGCGGGAGATAGTGTTCGTCATCCAGAGTCAGAGCAACTCCTTCCATGTGAGGCAGGCAGAAAGACTGAGAGCAGACTTACTGCAGCAAGCTCACACTCTGAAAGAGGTAAGATTAAAGACACCTTTCACTCAAGCACACACACTCTTAGATTGGAATACATTTTAGAAGACATCATGTAGGTAATGACCATCAGTAGCATAAAAAGTAACATCTGAATTAGAGTCGTTTTTAACCTGTAACATTTCTTTTTTATATAAAATCCATTCGGGAGAAATAAAAAATGATTGCACAACATAGAAAAAGGAATTATTTTCAAGTGTTGGTCATGTGTCAAACTGTTGCTTAATTACTTAATGTTTAATGATGGTATGAAGAATTATACATGGACCCTCCATATGAAAGCTCTTACGTCCGAATTGTAAAAGGGTACTGTGAAATATGCAACACCCTCGGTTCCTTGCTACAGCGGATAATGTGCTTACTTAAAAGTCATATATTTATAAAATCCAGATATTTGTGCGGCTTTGAAATTCAGATATGCAATTGTTCTTCTAAAAAAATCTGTAATTTGTAAAATATGAGTAAGCACATCAGCGTTATGTCAAAGGAAGACAAAGTGCATATTCACAGGTCGAAAGGCCAATTTATTTCTGTTCATTTAATCTCTTCAGAGCAAGATGTAATACATGAGTTATTCCATTTAGTTAAATACTGAATGTAGCATCCCTAATGACATTATAGCAAATTAAATGGAGGAACTGCTCGCT
Organism: Notothenia coriiceps; assembly: GCF_000735185.1. Taxonomy (NCBI): domain Eukaryota; kingdom Metazoa; phylum Chordata; class Actinopteri; order Perciformes; family Nototheniidae; genus Notothenia; species Notothenia coriiceps. The sequence goes on from NW_011369951.1 coordinate 5,253,642, forward strand.
GTGTTTCCTGTGGCAAGAGACCAATTTAGATCTCATATATGAGTTTATGTTTCTGTGGCCTCTGATTTTTTGTTGTCTCAGTGTCTTCCACTGCTGGATGACTCAAAACTTTAATCAACATTTCTCTGACTGCCCAACTAAAAAAATATATAAAATATTATTTGTCATAATGACGCACATATGTACTGCTGTTGTTGTGGTTTTGAGAAATACTAAATATGCCACTCCTTTTTAAATATATTGCTCTAAAATAAATGTTATCTTATATTTGAAATCACATAAGTTAAATGTGGCAACAGTTTGAAAGGATTGTTCCATGTTTCCTGTAATGAATTGTGGCATCACTTTGTGCCAGATGATACGATTTTTCATGAGAAGATTCTGTTACACTAATAGGCGTCACATTTCATAAGGAGAGACAGACTTTATGAATAACACATCATGTTGTGTATCTCAGAGATGTCTGGCGTTATAGTATCTGTTGCATGCAATTACACAAACTAAGTCCAGGGAGAGTTTTAATCAGCAACTTCTCAAAGAGGCGTCAGTAAAGACTTGACAGCTTTTCAAAGCGATATAAGAATCAAAGACTTATGATCAAAATGAGTAATCTTCAGCCTCAGGTATACATCAGCACACAGACCTGCGATACCTCCACCATAGTCCTTGAAAAATCTAATAGTTTTAATAGTAGAACAAAATAAAAAGGGTAATTTAATCTGGATCCAAATCTGTATAAAGGTAAGGATGAAATTGGGAAAAAAAACTACGACGACTTAGAACACAATCTTTTACTATTTAATTTTCCCTTCCTAATTCTTATATTAGATACCAGCCCTAGTGATAACTGAATTGTGGCTTACTGTTAGTGCTGGATTCTAGATCTGGATTTCTTTTAGGAAAAAACTCTCCTTTATTAACATTTAGAGTATACTCTAGATACAAATGTAGACTCTGTGATTGATCATAAATATAACCACCCACAACTTTTAAGAAGTAACAGCCAGCCATCCACCACTTCCTCCGAGGCACAACACACACAAATCTGCTGTTTAACAGTCAGGGTTTGTGCGATACTGAAGGGAAAAGATTAAAGTCAAATGATACAGGGCATGCTTTTAGTTTGTAGATATAAAACATTCTTGATGTACAGTATCTTGTTATCTTGATGCTTTGCTTCACACAAAACCCTTTTTGATGTCTCGCAAATATCTTTAAAACAAAAGAAAGAATGGCCAGTATTGTGATCAAAAGAACTGTAATATAAAACTACTTGATTGAAAAGCTTCCTAAATGATTCAGAGCTGACTTGGTTTTGCTAAATATCAGAATGTTAGGCCAGCATCATTGATACATTGAAGATCTTGGCTCATCAGAGCACCTCAGAGACAGAAAATGCGTGAATTATCAGTATGTCTGTCTCCGCATTTTTCACCCTGAACATAATGTTTCTTTTTTATCCTCGTCTGACTGTGTAATCTGCGGATATCACAAAGCCTCCCACGGACAGGAACTTGTGTATTCTATGTGGCTGCTCACAGCCTATGTTCCTACAGTCGGACATTGTGCCTTCTGGGAGGAACTCACATTACATTAACACAGTAGTTTTGACATTCTGCCGATGCTCATGTCCACAGAGACATTCAACAGAACGAGATTAAACTCAGAAACCCATAGCGGCAGTAGTGAAATACACCATGTTTCTAATTGCATTCCTATGCATCACTTGGATAATCGTACAATGTATCCATTTAAGGAGCCACTGGGATGGAAATATGCTAACATGGATCCCCTCATTTAGAGACTTGCCCCTCACTGGCGTCCCCAAAGTGTAGTTCAGTGACCCCCTTCTTTTCTCACAAGTAACCAAGAAACGGCTCTTATCTGTGGCAGAGTCTGCAGATTGCACACAACACCGCCTCCTCATATTGAGATCCTCCTTTATCATTGGATTGCCAATGGCTCTTTAAAGTTAAAGCATAATCGTTAAGATTGTATTATAATCTGAAGAAAGCATTTCGTTTTTCTCTAAATTATACTTTTATCTCAACCGTGATGGTGCTAACATCAAGGAGAGTCAAATTAGGCATCGTAGGTGTCATTACAGCTTTAGTTAAAAGATAAAGCTCATATTAGATGAGAGCTAATATGCTAATAGGACTAGTTCAATATAAAGAGTGTCAGATTCATCCCCTAAATCAAACAGTGTGTGCTGTCATACAGAATGGCTGAGAGGAGACTGTTCACCCTGACTTCCTGCATGATGAGTTGACCATGCAGTAATGAGCCACAGGGTCTCACGCTCTGCTGCTTTGTTTTCATTGCAGTGTGAAACACTGGCTCTCGCACACACGTACTCTCTCAGTCGTCACTACAGAGCAGTGTTCTGAAAAGCATTCCTCCTATTTGGATGTGATTATGTGCACTGTCCATGTCCTGAAATATCCGTGGTTGCTTCCAGTGATATTTCCATCTTACTTACACTTTACTTCTCAGTGTTAGCAAGTGAAAGCAGAAACCCAGAAGGCAATATGGGTTTTAAAGAATGATACAAGTGTGTTTGGAAGCTTTATCTTCTTGGAAGAAAAGATTTGATGTATTCCGCCTTTTTCGATTGTATCAATCACATGTAACAATTAAACAAACAAAACCTAAGTCAAGCCAAAGTCAGACTACATAATGTATGCCTGATAACGCCCATCAGGACACACTTTGGGGATAGCTCAAATAAGTGATAATAAGAGTGTAATGAGAGCTGATCGGGACCATTATTCACCAAATTAATGGAAAGACGGCTAGACAGAGCCCACACCCATAGGCAACAAATCAATCCAGGTTTATTTTCGTTCATCAAAGTATGTGAACATGTGAAAACACTCATTCTCGTTGCTGTTTTGGTGAACTTTGCACCATTTTGCTGTTAGTTCAAGCAGTGCAGATATCTCAAAGTGCAGTACCATACAGTGATAATGAAATATATTGAAATACAAATTAAAACACCGGCCTCAATTGCAATATTAGCTTTAACAGAGTGTGTGTGAATTGTATGGGCTAAAACGTCCAAATACTAGTACAGTCCTTTGTCAATGCTGATGAACCAGTTCTGAATCACGCCTGTCCCATTCTGTGTACTTTGTTGGAGGAATACAGAAATCACTGTATCTTTCTTTATGCTGGTTTTTTTGTGTGCAGAAACCACCGGTGGTATTGCTTCTTCATAGTTTATCAGATCACGAGGGAGATTGGAGTATCCTTCCTCTGCTGCCCAAGTAAGTATGCCTGCACTCTCAGGATCGAATGAGAATGTTGATTTAAGGGTTCAAAATGTGACACAAATGTCAGAAACTTTGTGTCAGTTGAGATTTAGGAAGTTATATTTAGGTTTTTAGGACATTTTGAACCACGTTTTAGGGCTGCAGATGGCTGGGAAGCTATTATCTACACAATAACTGTGATTGATTGCCTCACATTATAATAAAAACATTCCTAATGTCTCTATAACTGCAACAATAACCCTATTACTGCAGTCATTTGGTGGCCTGAGCAGCATGATAATGACATTAGTTCCAGTCATCTACATGTGTGGGCCTTCTAAAAATCCAATATAAGTTCAATAATAGTTTTGGGAAGCTGTGAAATAACATCGGAGTCTGTTTTTTTTCCTCCATCATAAAGATGTAGGACATAGATCACCAAAAGCATCCCAAATCATTACAGAGCCGCCCTCTCTGAAAGAAGTCTGTGTGCTTGTGATGTTTTGTTGCCTCTCTCCCCTCGAGGGAAACTGTGTGGCTGCCTTGATCTGACTGGGTCAGAAGCCGCAGCTAGAAACTACCTCACAATGGACTGAAATGAAAAAAAGAATGTTCTGTAGAGTTTGTGTGTGCATGGCAATGTTCCGTTTATTTGTGGTTCATTATTTAACACTAGTTTTGATTTCTTTTGTCTCAGCTTATCAAACTCCTTCGGGAAAAACTCCTCCTGGATTGTATTTCTTGAGGAGGAAACAAATGTAAAGACGACTAAGCTGGTTCAAGTCCTTTCAAAATTTGACAAGAATAAAGTAAGTATTAAATATTCCCTCCAAACCCCCTTTCCTGTCTCTTTCTGTCTGTGTTGCTCTGTCTCTCTATGCCAATTTCATCAGCGAGACCAAAGCTCCAGCTTAGTTGATCATTGGTTCAATCCTCACTGAGCTCTGCCAGCTCACTTTGTAACCTGTCAGACATGTCACTCCTGTCTCTGCTGTAGACCTCCTTTAAGCTCTGTGTCCCCACTCATGAAATTATTTTTGTATATGGGTTGAATATAAATAGTGTATTAGATAAATGCTGCCATTCAGAAAATTGTACACTGTGGGTCTAATGAAAGATCTTTACTAAACCAATCTTAGCTAAAGCTTTCTCCATCCAGTTTGTTTAAATAGCCAAAAATGGCACATGTTAGAGAATGTGGCATTTTTCTGTTTCCATTTGTACTTAAGCCATACTTGTAATTCATTATTATCCACACACTCATCCTGTGGAGAAAAAGGTCAGATGTTAGATGAATCTACTGGCAACCACGTCAGTGTGTTGAATACAAAATGTGGTTAGCAGAATTACTACATAACTTTAATACAGTACACATTTAAAGCAATTTTGGGAAGTAGGCTTACTTGAGAAGATTGACAACACAATACGTGTATCCAGCTTCATATCAAACTCTGCAATAAGAAAAATCCCATGTTGTGTTTTTTCTCTATAAGATTATTTTTAGCCTATATTCATCAACAATTATGAAAATAGTCTAGACCTTTGTTCTGCCTGTTCTGTTATCTCATTATTTTCCCAGCCAGTGACAAACGTGGTTACTACAAATACTTCCAAAGGATTTCTGGCATTGTTAAAAGTTTCAAATTAACTCAATATGTTAAAGGTACAAGAATAAAATGACAAAGTGTAACATCTTACAGGAAAGACGGGTTACCTGCACTCATGCTGACATCCTGTCCCTCACTTCTTATTTATCAGGAGTGGTTTCTCGGTAAGCCCCTGTATGACAAGGAGTCGACTATCATTCATCACTACGCGTTTGCAGAGAATCCCTCCATCTTTAAATATCCCGACTTTGTTGCTGCTTGGGCCTTAAGCACCCCCCTTGTTGTTCGGTGAGTACGGGCAGTAAATCTGTTTGTATCTGTGGAATTGAGTCGTTATGTTATCATTGCAGTAATATTTTTTGTGGAGTTTTGTATTTATGTCATACATCAACCATAAATCTGTGATTTGTTATTTTAGGCTTGCAGACAAAGTGAGAAATGAACCACTTAAATCTGACTTCACCATTGACCTGAAACATGAGGTGAGTTAACATGCACTTTACACGGTCATAGACCTGTTGTGTCTGCTGGAGTGAAGATGAGACTGCTGGTTTTTAGCCATATTCTCACACATTTCTCCTTTCTCACACTTGAGCCAGTGCCAACCTACTATAATTTATTTACACAAAAAGAGCAAGGCATGAAATCCATCTAACCTTGAAGTGAAATCTCATTACTTTGGAGAATTGTCATGGTGCAGCATTGAGGTTCTTATTTTTATCACTGAAATTCAGTCGGGTAGGCACCTCGGGATTTCGTTGAGTAAACGCAGCGCCGGACTTATCAGGCATAGTCGGTAAAAGGTTGTTCAGGAAGAGATGGCATGATCTCAGTCCCAAGATCCAATTACAATACCGTATATTCTTTATATGTATGCTTTTTAAAGGATGCTGAGTTTTCAAATGGAATCAATGGACATATTATAAAATTGTGCTTTTGCAGATTAATGGGTCGTGAAACAACACAATGCACATCACAAACATGCAACTGCAACCTCAGTACATAATAAGATGACTTGTATGTTGTCAAATACAGACAAATATGGCATGCCTCCTCAATGTCATTCCAGTTCACTGTCAGTATGTTAGCTGCAGGCTGTAAATCGGCAAAACATCAGTTTTTAGTTTCTGTAGTTCCTATTCTGTGAGACTGTTCCTTATTCAGACAGCACTGATGCCACTGTCTTCATTACATATTATTTGACTGTACTGCTGCGTCGTCCCCTGTAGAATAGTTCAACTATATCCTAGATTTTACTTTGCTCTTAATCAGAAAGAGGTACTGTGATATTCAACAGCTCTCAAATTCTCCCTTTTGGTCTGTCTTTTGAAAGCTATCTTAAATGTTACATTTGATGTGAGAGCAAAATTGTTGTTTACTATAAAAGAGGAGTGAAGCATTCCATGTGTCTTCAGTACATTTTTATAATAAAGGATTAATCTCTGTTATATTGCATCTTGTCTTCAGCTTTAACATTTGAAAAAAAACATCTTTGTTTATTACAGGTTGCCTTGTATATCTGGGACAATGGCAACGGTCCACATCTCACTGGCGTTCCTGAGCTGTGCACAGAGCCGGAGGGCTCTCCCCAGACCCAGCACTGCGCCACGTCTCTGAGCACCGCGCCTCCTCTGTGTGTGAGTACAGGCTCTGTGTGCACTTCAATTAGGTTGTCCTCAATTCCCTGGAAATGGTAAAAGAACAAAATTAAACAACATAAAACCGAGGGCACTTCACTGTGATATACTGGCGGTTCTCTGATGATGTACGATATTCTGCCTTTTTGTGCCCACGGCAACGTGGAAACTGCACCAATATTTCACAGCGCAGCCTTCAACGTAACTGCCTTTATTCTCCATTCAGTAGAACATTGTGCATTAACCTAAAAAGACAGGAAGTTTGCTTATTAAATTAGATTTAGTAATCCACCAAAAAGTACATACACCTCCGTTGCTTAGCAACATCCGTTTGTGTCCTCTCATTTTCTAGAGTTACGACCTCATTTTTTCCCCCCATCATAATGTGGTCAATGGTATCCATCTCCAATTCTGACTGATGTTTTATTCTAAGATTAAAAGTATTTAAAACACATTTTTGGCTTGCCTTCCGTCTTCATCCTTTCATTGTCTTGCCCAAGCAAATAGAAATTCACATGCAAATCTGCGATGTAAGCTGATGACTAATTAACTCTAAAATTCTTCTTCTCCTTTATCCTCTTTATCTCTTTTGTTGGCCCTTGCTCACATAGTCATCAGATTTTTGTTACATGAGCAAATGTGAAGTGGTGAATATAAATAGAGCATAAGCGTCTAAGGGATCATTTATTCCTGCGAATAAGTTGGTTGTGTTGTCTCTTTGTAGAAATACACTTTTTTTTAGCAGAAGTGTTATTTCAATGAAACAACCAATAGCGATACTGACAGAAACTGGTGCTACACTGCACTTTAATTAGTCGTTGAATAGGATCGTCTTTTTAAGTGTATTAGAAACCGTATTACAGAAATTGATCTTATGTGTAGGTTCTTTCCAACTATATAATACAGAGAAAATATATAACAGTGAGTTGCATGTGCAAAAAAGATTTCTAGGGTCAGGCTGTTTCTTACTGTAGAATGATGATGATAATAATAATTGGCAGTATCTTGAGGCCGTACTTGATGTTGCGTTGCCTCTGAGTGGGAGCCAGCTAGTGAAAATATATCATTATTGGCCCACACAGAAGTAAGGTCGGTACTTGCAGTGTCATGTAGAAAAAAATGTAAGTCTACTTAAATCAAGATTGCCGGTGCACTTGCGTTTATCGCAAAAAATGTTCCATGTTATAGGATATTATAATTCTGACCTTGTTGGAGTGTTGAATCACAAAAATGTTCGTTCCACATGGTATGTGATATATTCTTAGTATATTGTTTGCTGAGAGAACATTTGGTTGGTGAGCTGAGAAGACGTGACCATTCTTCAGGTGGCAATTGCAAGCACCCTGGAATAATCAATAACTTTATGAGAGCTTTGTTGACAGTTGGTGAGGCGAGTCGAATTTGGGATGTCAGATATTTTCAACCCTGCCATCTTTCACAATTTAACAATCCGATGCTCTTCATATGGGATTCAAGCCACTTACTGGATGTGCCTTATGTGGTCAAAAGACTGATTAATGTTTGTTGTAATCCAATTAGTTATAACAAGATTATATTAACGTACATTTCAATCACTATATATAAAACTGCATTCATGTAACCAGACCAAAGGTCAATATTTGAGCAGCCAGCAGAGAAACATTAAGGTCACAAGTTTAATAAGTATTCAGGGAGGAATTTGGATCACACACAACAAGATGGGACATAAAGTAATCTGCTATTGTTTTAAACATTCACAAGACAAATAGCCAATCAGGGGCCACTTCAGCATAAGTGTTAAGAGCTTCTAGAGGCAGATTCAAGGAGGCAAAGTACGACAATCATCACAACATGTGCTTTTTTGTTGAGAAGGAAAGAATAATAGAAATGCAGACGCCTTCTTAAGGTTGTTGGGGTCTTGTATCAACAAAGCATTGCCTTTCTATGTGACAATTATGTTAAAAAAAAAAAGAAGACAGACTGGGTTAATGACTATCTGGTGGATATAGCAGAGCATGGAATCAGCTAAAGAGCCACGTATTTCCCCCAAAAAAAGGAACTAAAGAGAGTGAATATTGGACTCCAGATAAAAGCTAATGGTGCTCTGTAGCCACTCCATGTGTAAGTAAGCTATTGTTTCCAAACAGTAGATAATGACAAGTGAAAATAGTCATTAGCTGCAGATTTTTGTACATTATCATTTAAGCTTTCAGATTACTTTTCTATGCTCGAGCTTTATCAGAAGTTTACTTCACATCATGTCTACAAATGTTCTTGGAGATGTGATGGTTTGTGCAGCAGCTGATGACATCTTTAATGTAGCACACATTTTTAATGCATTTTGTCTGAGAATTGAGTGTGTCTTTGTGAGTGTTTGAGCTTTTATTAAGAAATAAGTATTGCCGGCTCTTCCATGTTTGACTCTAAGTACACTGAACAAAAATATAAACGCAACACTTTTGTTTTTGCTCCCATTTTTCATGAGATGAACTCAAAGATCTAAAACATTTTCTACATACATAAAATAACCATTTCTCTCAAATATTGTTCACAAATCTGAAAAAATCTGTGATAGTGAGCACTTCTCCTTTGCCGAGATAATCCATCCCACCTCACAGGTGTGGCATATCAAGATGCTGATTAGACAGCATGATTATTGCACAGGTGTGCCTTAGGCTGGCCACAATAAAAGGCCACTCTGAAACGTGCAGTTTTGCTTTATTGGGGGGGTCTGGGGGGGTCCGAAAACCAGTCAGTATCTGGTGTGAGGGTTAGGGTTAGGGTTGAGGGTTAGGGTAATGTTGTGAATCGAGTGGCCCATGGTGGTGGTGGGGTTATGGTATGGGCAGGCGTATGTTATGGACGACGAACACAGGCCACTCGATTCACAACATTACCCTAACCCTAACCCTAACCCTAACCCTCACACCAGATACTGACTGGTTTTCGGACCCCCCCAGACCCCCCCAATAAAGCAAAAATGCATGTTTCAGAGTGGCCTTTTATTGTGGTCAGCCTAAGGCACACCTGTGCAATAATCATGCTGTCTAATCAGCATCTTGATATGCCACACCTGTGAGGTGGGATGGATTATCTCGGCAAAGGAGAAGTGCTCACTGACAGATTGTTTCAGATTTGTGAACAATATTTGAGAGAAATGGTTATTTTGTGTATATAGAAAATGTTTTAGATGTTTGAGCTCATCTCATGAAAAATGGGAGCAAAAACAAAAGTGTTGCGTTTATATTTTTGTTCAGTGTAATAAGGAAGGGATCAGAGATTTTACATTTTCAGTTTTATAATCCCTTTCATTTAATGTATCATTTCCCAGGCTCCCATGTTGCTCCTCTTTTCATCTCCAAGGCTACCACCTAATTCAGCATAAAGTCTTGAATTTGTTACATTAGCTGCAGTTTTATCAGCTGTTTGTCTTTTGTTTCAGAGGGAGAGCTGAAGAGAATCAGACCATTTACAGAAAAATCCAATTCTAATTTCCCTTTGAAGATATCAACTCGGTCTCCCACTGATACTTTGAAACTTATTATTGCCTGAAAAAATACATTTTAACTATTTGGCTGAATATAAAATAGATACTTTCTTGATATGTGATGTAGAGTATGTGTGATGTTCATGTGAGGAATCTCACATTTTGTGATTTGTGTCTCCTATTTTCATCAAAGGGGGAGCCTGTAAATAAAGAAGATATATTTGTTGCTGTGAAAACGTGTAGGAAGTTTCACAGTGAAAGAGGTAAGTCACACTCCCGTGCTCACAAAATCTGCCAAAGATACACAATGTACCTTTAAATGGCTCCTGCTTTTGACCTGTTGTTTCACTTAACGGATTCGCTTCACCTGTGACACCATAATTAAGCTTTAATTATTATACGATTACGCCTGAAAGGATTTGAAAGTAGGCCTATTTAGTCCAAACCTTGAAGCTCATAATTGCATGCACTTCTCGACACTGGAAAATCCTCCGACAATCCTGCAGATGTCTAAAAAATCTACTACTTCTGTTAAGCTGTTTATTTGCAAGCTCTGATGGTGTCACGGCCTGGTTCGTGGCCATAACAAAAGTGTGGAAAGGACAAGATATAAGAAAATATATTTATTACAATAACCCAACGTTAACACAAAAGCTACCCCAATGTGATGTGTTAATCAGTAAGATCAGTAGTGTAGATGTGGGTGTGTGAACATGGTGTGGTGCGAGGTGTTTGAATGCCAAAACTAATGTAAAGGTAAAACAGAAGCATAAACGAAGTAGCTGCTCTCCCAAAACAGGTCCTCAGCGGAGAGAGCGATGAGACTCTGGCTCAGGCCTTTTACTCGTCCGGTAACGGCAGCCAGGTGTCCTCAATCAACGCTGACACAGACAAAGGGAGAACATTAAAGGGCCATACACACACAACTGACGATAGTAAAGCAGGGGTCGTCACAATGTCAATAACCTATCTACATTGAATCTTCTTATAACCTGATAAAAATGTAGCAGGTTCAGTCGATAGATCAAATTGCAGATTCCTTTCAGAGGGAACAGAAAAATGATGCACTACATTCAAAGAGTGGCGCTCAAAAGTAATTGCACAAATTACCCTAATTACCAGTTCATCTGGCAAGCTGCCATTATCCGTTTCAAATGCAGACAAGATGGAAATGGATATTTGATTTCTATTTCAACCTTAGATCAATAAGAAATGCAACAGCCTTTTAATACATTAAATGTTGCTATCACAAAACTATTTTAAACTTCAGTATTGATTATATGAAGTAATACAAAAACAATGATACCACACTGATTCGAGGCCGTGGAAACATGCAGTCGCTTAGATATAAAATACAGTTCATATAAAATAAGGTCAACAATCTGATGTGGTCCCAGAGATATCTCCTTTTTCTTTTCACGGTAGTTCACAGAATTTATATTACTGAGGCAATATGAAAGATTCAACTTTTATAACTAAGTTTAATTATTGGGTACCTTAATTCGGCAACAAAAAATAACTAGGAAACAGAGGTTTCCCATTATTACTTCACTAACGTTTTCACTAAAATAACAAGTACAGTACCTTTACCCATCTCTTTATTTTGTAATTATTTTAACAATAAATTATTTCAACTGTTTTCAGAACAGTATGAGTGTTGTACGCATAGCGTTTACTTTACCAGTATTCTGATATTTAGCTAAACTTATGTTTTCTTTTTTACTAATGTTTCACCATGTGTAGGTTGGGTTTTGTTCTAAGACGTGTAGGATGCATTTTGTCTGTTTTTTAAACCACTCTAACACCTATTGATTGGGACAGTAGACCCTCATCTGCATGAGATTCTTTAATTTGAAGCTTGGTTTTCATTTATTTCAATGCACTTATATTAAAAAGCATTATGATAGTTGGACCTAACTGGACTTACTGAGCCTTGAGCGGCAGGTAAGGTCAGCCAACTCAACTTTTCAGTTTGATTCTTTCATTGCCTCTCTAATTCACTTTTGTTGATTTATGAGAGATGAACACATCCTGGAGCTGCTGCTGCTGCAGATCTCTGGTTCTTCTTTCTTTCCCAGCCCGCATACACTCTCTGCTCGACATCCCAGAAACTCATCACAAAACCTGCAGCACTCATCAGTCAGATCCCAATCAAATCTATGGGAAATCTCGACTAAAGAAGAAAAAAAACGGCTGCTCTTCTTGTGCTTTCTGTTGATTGAAATTCCTCAAATGACAAACTGAATCATTGTCCTGATGACTCGTTCTGACATTTCATCTTAATCATCTTAAACATTAAAAGAGGTTAAAGGATTAAAGAACCACAATTGTTGCCTATGTTCAATCTTAAACCTTATGATTTATGTCTTTAGAACCCTTGCTAATATACGGTAATATTTTCTTTTTTTAAAACAGACCAAAACATAAGAGAAGCCATATATTGCAATAAATATGAAATGCTTATTTGCTCCGGGAAGTGAACACAGTACAGAACCAAAGGTATGTTTGTTGTGAACAGTGAACACTATTGATTTGTGTCTCTGTTGCTCTAGTTCCAGTGATAAAGAAGACCTGGGAAAAGGATGCCTTCTTTTTAGAGTACTACAGTGACCATGCTGACCCAGCCATACCAACCATTAATTTAGGAGTTCCAAACACAGAAAGAGGTAAGTGCCACTTTTATTTTGTTAAATAAAGAAAAGATCAAGGCGTTGTCGGAATATCTTTGTATCATCCTAGAATTCAATCCATTAATGATTTTAAATGTTGCCAGCACTATTTTATTCAATCTGTATAAATGTTGTCATATTCCATACCTAGCAACAGACTCAGCCAACCTCTTTATGCATGCTATGTTGTTCTCCCACACATAACATACTGCCTAACAAGCAAGCCAGGCAACTCTGAAACTAAATCAGGTATTTCACAAACCGACACTTGCCTGAAATGCCAATAACTTTCATATTTTCTTTGTTTTGTTTTGTTGCACACAAAGGCAAGACAAGACATCAATGCAACAGAGCCCAAACATTGAATTTCATAACAAAATTGCAGGTTATTTAATTTGTTGTCTTGCACAAGATATTCACTAACAACAACAAGGTTGGCAACTCAACTTTTATAGTCATCCTGCCAAAAGCAAACAACAAAAATGCAATGTTATTTAACTCAACAATTCTTATGGCTGCAGACAAATAGAGGTTCACTTGCTGTTTGACTATCTTATTTTCATCTAGCTCACACAACAAAGGTGTCCAGACAAAAGTACAGTTCATTAATTTGTATATGATTTTTCCACACTTTCCAGATGATTGCCTCGTCTTTATAGTTTAACAGGGGCTTGAACCTCCCACAATGAGTCAGTATATTATTTGAAAGGATGGTAGTGGTAGGAAAGCCAGAGCAACTACCAGTGGTCTGTGTCCTGGAACATGTTCCTGTTGAGTGAAGAGCATCAGCTAACCTTTAAACATAAACTGAAGAGATCTCTAAAGCAAAGCAAACCTTATGTCACCAAGGTTACATACTCATTGTTTTTAAATATCTGCTCTTTTTGTTATATACTTTTGTATTTTATTATATTGTGTTGTATCATATTGTGTGGTTATGTGCTTTACTGCACTGCTTGCTGAGGCCTTGTATCGATACCACTATGCAAAAACATGCCCATGGACTACATATATAAATTAGGTCATTAGCTAACCCTGGCATATTTACATTGAGGTGGAAACTGAATGTGGATTAATGTGCACTGTCCCTGGTAAATAAATAAATATGCTAAACTCCTTCAGCCTCAACATCACAAACAGGCCTTGGATAATGCTGCAGGGTCAGCTGAGCTACATAGAAAAATACAATGTGTATTACTAAAGTGGAGATTTTACCCAATTATGTTGGGATTCCTTAACTGTATGATACCAAGATATTTTTGAAACTATTGCATGATTATTTTATTTGTTGTTTTCAGAATAATTCCGAGGTGATAAATGTGTCAGGGCCTTCTGTTTGTTTTGGATGTGAGGAGCTTATCGCCAACTGAGAGATATAAACGGCACATTTACTCACATCGAGATTGGCCAACATCCCCTGCTGATTTCAACAGACTGTAGAACTGTCAGTATTCGATGATATATTATTTTCCCTAAGATTTGGTGAAAATCTGTCATTTTCATACGTTTGCTAGAGTAACTGCTGGGTCCATCTTTACTAACGTCGTGGCTAGGCCAAGTGTAATTTTATTAAAAAGTAGTGGTCAATTTGTAAGACTAGTAATGTTTCAAATAATGTCTATGCTTTCTTGGCACAAATAAGATGATTGATTTGATACACGTCCTATTTTAAAGTATGAACCAACAGCAAGCAGTTAAACTTAGACAGCATAATGACAGAGAACAGCTGGCCTGTCAAGGTTATACAATCGGCCTAAGACCTGTCAAGCTCACTGGTTTTATGGGGGGGTAATGTGCTTGAACATTTCTTGGCCAGGAGCAGTTTTTTCCTTGGTCTTGCCATCACCGTTTGGTTTCCAGGCAACAAGAGTAGATACCAGAAACCGAGTCATAACCACAACTTAAAATTACAACTTTTCATTAATACCTTTTTTGTACATACAAAATAAGCAATCAAACGTATTTAGACAGAGCCATGCTAGCAGTTTGTAAACACAGATCATTTAAAGTCGGTCTATTCTCCCCCTGCTCAACGAATAAGCGAGAGAGAGAGCAGCAAGATCAAAAGAGCTTGAGTTGTGAATAAGACAAATAAAACGTTATTTTTTCAATAGTTTAACTGGTTACATTCCATAGCATACTAAACACAACCAAAGAACGGGAAACGTACCAGATATTGAATAAATGAGGCAAGTTCTTCACCCTGCTGTGTCTGCAGCTTTATACAGTCTATGGTGTGCATGCATGTGGTTAAATACTGCACAACGGTAGCAGATTTTTGTGATGTTCTCTATTCCTTCAAATTTAGAGAACCTCATTTACAATTCTAGACAAGATCTCTAGTGTTATCATCAATATTGGAACTGCAGTTTGAAAAAGTATGTCAAATGATGCACAATCCCTCTTTGATGTTTTGACTTCATGTTATGGTGCACCACACAAAAAACATCTTGTAGGAACAAGCTGATGAAACCGTATGGAAGCATTTTTTACATCTATATACCCAAAAGTAAGTTGAAAATAGGTAGAAAAACCAATAGTTTACTGTTCCTTTGCCTTGAGAAGATGCACATGGCAACAAAGCCCACTGGTTCCCACTGTAGGTGTCGCGGGTATGGCTCTTCAGGAGGGAAAACTCCGCTCGATCTGAGAGCCGACGTCCCTCGGGAGAAGCTTAAGCCCAACAACATCCTTAAGCTTCTCCTGAGGGAGATGCTGGATGCTAGAGATGAATAATTTATGATAATCAGACACATGTACATGTACGAAAGCATGTAATGGAGTGTCAGACCACTCAAAGCTATCCAGGGGACTTTTTAAAGACAGTGGTAGCTCTCTGCAGCCTCCTGGTTCCCTGAGCCAGAACCCATTTGGGCTGAAATTGTTTTACAGTCTGATGGCTGTCGGCACAAAACAGCACCTCAGACCTCTCATGTTGCACATAATGGGATGATGCATCGGCTGCTTTCAGCAAACTGTAGGAGGGGTGAGGGGTTGTTGTTCGAAAGAGTCTAGTTTAGTCTCCAGCCTTCCCTCAGTTACTGACTCCAGGCACCTCAGCTCTTTAACAAGGGACTCCTTTGCATAGAAGCAGGGAAGGATGCAAACTTACAGCTTTTCAGCTCTCTTAAAAATGCAGGCTTATCTGCTGTAAAGCTGAGACTCGCCAAGAATGAAAGTCGACCTTATCTCGTAAAGTTACTGTGTTATCCGTTCAGTTTGTTGTTGATATGCAACACCCGTACTTGAGAGCCGCCTTGTCTCCACCGCCTCTTCGTCGGGGATAGTGACAGGTCCCAGTGGCTTCTTAATTTGTAACACATTCTCTAGCATCTACTTTGCCTTCCTGACACTGAAGTGCAGATAGTTCTTGCACCAACTGTCAAAGCTCTCCAGTTACTACTGTACCCTCGCTGGAGTCTTTTCATTAGATGATTTTAAACGTAAATGAGAAATAGCCACAAAGAAAGTTTGATCAGGTTTCTGAAGATGCTTTTCACCACAGCTCAAATCTGATTTAAAACCAATTAAACGTCTCACTCAGACTACATTTTGTTGGTTTGTGAAGAGCATGAGGATGTGGTTTGCATTTTGTTCAGCCTAGTCCTTGTCATTTTCTGACAACAAAATGCCCCCGGTAAATGCAAATGTGTTTCTTTGCATGATTGCAGCAACCACTACATCCTGGCATCCTGATGCATCTCATCATAACGGCACAACAACTTAAAATGGCATAATACAAAGGAAGGTCACAGTGCAATCAGCTAGGCTACCACTGTGCTGCTCTTCATATAATGCATCAATTATGTTTTATTGTTTTTACTTGGGCCAAGCTTGGCTGAAACCTGCCTACTCTTTCTTCTTTTTTCAAAACTTAAAAGACCTTGATTTTAAAACATCAAAACCACTGTCAAACGTGGCTTGACGAGAACAATGACGTGCTAACTGATTGCGTCATACAGTGAATAACTACTTAGGGTTACACGTACGTGGAAACATTTCAATTCAATGTGGTATAATTTTAAAATAAATGTTCTACCTAAAAGAGCACATGGTTTTAATTTCATTTTATTGACTCAGATTGGTCATGTTGTAAATGTTTGCATTATACTGAATGGTGTTTATATTGTGTAGTTCGGATTTCAGAAACACTACTGATTATAATAGACCCCAGTACAACATGGCTGTCTGACACCCAAACAAAAATTATAGGTATTACGTTTTTTATGATATGATATGGTATAGCTATGAAAACCACCAAATCTTCCCATTTTACGAGGTGGAGGTATAGCGACTGTTACATTATTTAATGGCTTACTCCAGAAAACACTGCAGAATGATTCCAGTATTTTCTGAAGCCAGAGTTTGATCATTCTTTCTCGTAGATCATCTTGGAGAAAGTGCCTTTTTTCCCTTCATTTTGCCTTGCACTGCATGCCAGCATTTCTTTTTTGGAGACAACAATTAAGTCTTGGAAGTTTGGCAGCAATCCACTGTCCATCATCAAGGCAGGGGGTTTTCTCTGGTTTGGTAAGCTGCCAAATACTTAAGCTACTCTCTGTTTGGTAACTATGCATACTGTCAATCAGACAGAGCGCTTAGAATGCAAATATATCCTAAAATACAAACAGTAGGTTTCCTTACAGTAGTTGAAGTTTGATGTCTAAAGAAAAGGAGACTTTAAGACGACTGACCTTTGATTGAACAGCAACATGAAAACAAGTATCATTCTGCGTCTTTAAGAAAATCTATGCATTGCAGTCGGTCACATGGGGATATAATGTAAGCCCCAGGCAACTGTGTTAATCAGATAAGCCTGTATCAAATGGTATATGATAGAGGTCAAACATAAGCATCTGTGCCAAACACCCAAAACCATTTTGCATCCATTATCAGACTAGAATTCATTCAAAGTCAGGACATACCATTTTTTTCTCTCTCTTTGTTCTTATCCTTCCATTTCGTCAAGATAGATGGATTGAAACTATGCATTATACATTACATCAAGAAAAATGACCTAAAGGCTATACTTAAACCATAAAACCCATTATCTTGGTTGCCTTTTAAAAATAAGCTTTCACACCATTCTAAAGTATTTTGGTAATGTTGCTGCAAACTGTGATCATAAGGAAATTTGAAGTATGTTAAAAGCTGAAAAGCTTTTCAGTAAAATACAGTATTGAAAATTGAAAGGTAATCTCCACAGAGGTAACAAGTTTTTGATAGTCAAGTGAGTGGGAAGGTGATGCAAGACTTTGAAATTGGAAGTCAAACTTTATCAAGTAAATACTCAAACTATTCATAGTCAAGTTCATGTGGTAGGGTCTCTTTTTCGAGTTTTCAAATTATAGAAGATGCATGAGACATGAACATGGAACCTGCTGCCATGGCCCTGAATGTCACTAACTAACCTCCTCCAACTAGAAATAAGATTACCATGCTTGTCTGGAGATCTGCCTTTGAAACTGCATTTTTGGATTTTATTCCTGTCAGCAGTTCAAGGTGTCCTTACTTATTCTATATTCAGATTCCAGGAAAAAATAACACTGTGGGAGCCTTATAAATAAAACAGTAATACCTCAGTATTCTTTGTGACGCTTGCCACCAGGGATTTTCATGTCTCAGCTCTGAGTCCTGATGGCATGCAGGTATTTGATGACTATATTTCGTTGGGTTCCTTATATTTGTTGTCTACTATCACATCACTTTTTTTCATTTCCAGGAGTTGGCAGAACATTTTGTTCCACATGGCAGGCATGTCAAATACGGCATACTAAAAATATGATCTTCTAGGTCCATCATACCAAACATACCATATCATTATATCTTCGGGATGCAAGATTCAGTGATGCAAATTAGTCGCTTTTTGGCGCCTCCCGCTTTTTTAACGCTGCTTTGGGTGACTTGTGTAATTCGTGGAGAACCGAAGAGTTTTCGTTTGGGGGGGGGGGAGTCCGTCAGTCCGTCCGTCCGTTAGTCCGTCCGACTGACGGACAACTTCTCACTTCAAAAAAGAAGAAGAAATCTAGATCGCAACATAATTAAACAAGCGAGTGCCTGTTTTTCCTTGGCCAAGGACAGGTTCCTTGAACACAACACGAGCGTAACGTGTCTTCACGTGGTTATGTCTCGTCTGAAAGGAGTGTAGACTAGAGTGCTTACGGAGAGCACCGGAAGGCCGCTCCAGCTCTTCAAATATTGCAGTACCCATAAGGAGCCGTACACATGCCGCAGTGTTTGCGTGGCTGTGTCTTTAGTTGTAAGCACAGTGGCGGATCTGTTTGTTATTTAGCATCTGGTTAGCTAGCTATGCTAACGAATTTAAAGAGCTTTTCTACAACCAGGTGGAAGAGAGCTCTCTCCTGAGAGGCTCAAATAACCTCAGCTCAGTGAGGTTAAGGCACACCTTGATATGATCATTATAATTATTAATGAGACATTAGAGATTAAATGAAAAACAGGTATAAAATACTATTTGACAGTAACAAAAAAGTTGTTAAAAATAAGTGATTTGTAAAATATCCAAAAAGAAAAATCTGCTTACAGTTCTGTTTCAAATGGGTGTTGAAAGATGTACCCATAGATCTCCTCATGTTGCTCTCAAAGTGCACCAGATTGATGCTTTTAACATGTTTTAACTTCAATATTTTAAAAAAAAATCTTCCCGGGGGAGCATGCCCCCAGACCCTCCTAGAGGAGGTTAGGTCCCCCCCACTTAAATCATGTTAAAATGGATACTAAATACATTTGCACACATCTTGTGTCCATATCTTTCTGTTTTGGTGGTCATGCCACATCGTGCACATGCATGCATGCGCGAGTCATGGTAAGATATCTGGATTAAGAGGTTGCTTTTTCTTTGCACAGCATGAAAGAAAGGCCAAATGAATTGGCCGTGATTTTAGTTTTTTTAAGCAGAGGTTGAGTTCAATAATTTGTACCGCCCTCGGAGGATTTAGTAAAAATGTAAAGGAAAAAGGTTTCCCACCCCTGCTGTAAATAATAATAAAAACCCTTGATTTATAACATCTCTGTCTCCTATTGATCTGAGTATATTATAAAGAATAGCCAGTTAATTGAAGCATTATAGCACAGGCCTTTGTCAGATGGTATATTACGCTGTTTTTTTCCTGCTTCGAATAGTTCTCTCTTTTTTAACCATACCTGTGTTTGCATCACTGAAGATTATAGGCACCAGCTTTCTACCTGCACACTAAGCCCGAGACAGCGTGTCTTTGCATTGGGAAGACTTCCTTTAATGCTGTACAATAGGCATCTTACAAAGCTGAATGTGTGACTCTTCTTTGATCCCTGAAGTGTCCGCCTACTGTAAAGCCCTGAATGCTTTTGAGGTGTCCTTGAGTAGAATACCACTTGTTCAAAATGTATTGTGCTGTTCTCCTCCTTGTTAGGCTTGGACACAGTAGTCCCACTTGTTCCTAAAAGGCTCATATTAAGATAACTTGTTTCCTCTAACAAAATGTTGCTACATTTTGTATATTGTTTTAAAACAGACTAATTATAATGATTATTTAGCTTATCAGTAAGAGCACAATATCAACACTATCCAGGTTGGATTCC
This sequence comes from Notothenia coriiceps, assembly GCF_000735185.1. Classification (NCBI taxonomy): domain Eukaryota; kingdom Metazoa; phylum Chordata; class Actinopteri; order Perciformes; family Nototheniidae; genus Notothenia; species Notothenia coriiceps. The sequence continues at coordinate 5,273,856 of NW_011369951.1, forward strand.
CACATTAGGAATTCATGCTGAAAAATGGATTCACTCTTTAAACTAAACAGAGAAATGCTTGACTCCCTTTCAAATTATTTGTGTGTGTGGGTTTTTGTTTATGCAGTCATGTCTGTGGATGTAAATGCCTGCTTATGCAAAGTGTGTTTCTCTTACCACAAAGGTCATTTATCTTTGTATTCCAGCATAGAGCACATGGTCAATGCGTGATGAAGTCGTACAGGCCAGTATATTGATAGCATGTCTCTGTTTGCAGGCCACTGTGGGAAAACATTTGCAATCCTTCAAAGATTTCTGACCAGCTCTGTCCCAAACACCAAGTGGCTCCTTGTTGTTGACGACGACACACTTATCAGGTATGTTTTCATGTTTTCAGAAATGGGTTTTCAAACCGGCGTTTCTTCCCTTTTTTTTTGACTGGGACACAATGTCTCGTTCTTTAAATGCCATGCTTTCATTCTTCTTCGGCGTTTGAGTGACATGTATTCATACATTTTATAACAGATTCTGCTCACACAGCCATGAAAAGGCTTGCACATCGAAAGAGAGAAACGCTGGAAATGAAGTCACTTAGGGGAAAATTAGTTGGATATTACCATCCTGTTGAACATCTGAAAAGCTCAGAGCATAAATTCCAGTCCAGCCGGCTTCACTTATATCCGTAAGGTTGCCCCTTCATGTGGAAGCTTCTGGGCGTGTTATAGTTCCTGAGGGAGGGCAGTCATTTCAGCTACTAAATGGACAGTTTCATATGTGTGTACCTGCAGAGACGTGTGTGTATAATGATCATGAGTGTATGATGAGTCTGATCTTTGCTTCCTGTAGCCTCTCGAGACTGCAGGTCTTGCTGAGCTGTTACGACCCATCTGAACCCGTGTGTCTGGGGGAGAGGTACGGCTACGGCCTGAGCCAAGGGGGCTACAGCTACATCACGGGAGGTGGAGGGTGAGTTTCATAGCTCGGACGCTCAGGGAATAATGATGAAAGATACAGATGCAACAGAGAGACTATAAAATATGTAATGGAAAACCTGTAATATTTTATTTACAGATACATCATTTAAATTCAGTTTAAAGCTGTGCAGCTCCCTGTGGTTTGCAGGCTGCCTTACAGTAAATATACTCAATAAAAATGTGGAATAAATCACCACAAAATGCAGTAAACAGACGGTCAGTTTATAAGACAAGAGAGGGAGTCATTACTTTATCCTCATACTACAGTATACAAACTGTTGGTTACTGCAAGAAAACATACTGTACACTAATACAAATTCTAAAAGATACTTATTTTCTTATAACAAGTGGACAATAAGTAGAAGTTATATTTCAGCTGTCAGTGCTGGAGCAAAGCTCTCCAACAGATTCATCAGTAGATTTGAGTGAACAGTGTGAGAAACTATTCAGGGTTACTTCACTCGCCGTGACACTTAACAGCCCTGCAACTGCCAGTTTTTCTCAAAAGTGATATCTTCTAATAACTGTTTTGAGTGGCAATGAGTAGTTTTTATTATGGCAGCTCGAGATTTGTTTCTTCATATATAATTGCATCTCTTTTCAAAGAGATGTCGTATCCTTGTTGTGCAGAGCCACATCTCCCTCACGGCTTGTTTTTCAGTTGTACTCACTACGCTGCCGCCCTCTTACCGACTGAATAACATAAGCTTAAGATGACAGTTGAAAGACATGCTTATTATTTTCTGGTCATTTCTAACAATAACTCTAAACTGATCATTTACATTTCAGTTAAATTGTCTGAATGTAGCTGCGTTGTGTATCTGCTCTCTCTGATGTCCCTCTCTGTGTGGCTGCAGTATGGTGTTCAGCAGGGAGGCTGTGGTCCAGCTCCTGAACAGTGGCTGTAAGTGCTACAGCAATGATGCGCCGGATGACATGGTGCTGGGAATGTGCCTCAATGCCATTGGACTTCCTGTCACACACAGTGCTCTTTTCCACCAGGTAGTATTCACAATCTTTCAATACATTCTGTGTGTCCCCGTCTGTGTATTTGTACCTAAGGTGGTCATACTGAGTTTTTTCCCCCTCTTTTCTTGGAATGAAAATCCATCACAATATTTCTTTAGCAAAAATATACTGGAAAAGGTTTTTTCGGCTTAGTGCCAATAGAATTCTTATTTGTAACTGGCCAATTTCTGATATCAAAGGCATTACACACCCCCACAGGTGTTTTTTGTTCACGATGCGCTTAAATCTCAATACTTATGAATTAAGGATATCAGGAATTTCTGAGAGCAAACAGAATAAATATGTGAGGCATTATCATGTCACATTCACGCCACATGGGGCTCATGGGATGACTTGCATGTGTCTAACTTGCAACTATCCACATCATTGGACATCTCATTGATTTCTGCAGAACTGTTTTTTTAAAGGTTAAAGATATTTTGCAATGACATTTAGGCACTATATAAATTATATATAAGTCCAATTACAATTACAATGGATCCGAATGGGCATCCATGTTGTCAAGTTGGAAGTCAGCTTGTCATACTAGGAAAAGCATGTGTGTATTTTATACATAACAATACATTAACAAGAGGTATGGTAGGTAGGCAAGTATCTCAGTAGGTTGTGACAGTGAGCCAGCATGCACAATAACAAAACTGAAGAATCTAAATGGAATTCAGCCATTGTTCATTTAATAACTTCAACATGTTGTGTTCAACACAGACAGCAGAGTGAGAGTTGTGTCAACCAAAAGACATCAATACCACTCACTGTCTCGATTAGCAGAGATGAGTGAAATCAGTTTGAAAAAGCAACATATTGATTTAACCCAAAATGAATGGTTACTCTGTCAATGAATCAGACAATAAAATTAACAAATTGCCTCAACATTTATTCTTGTTTGAATCCCTTCATACAAACAATGGTCCCAGTTGCTCAGTTTTCAGTATGCACTATCTGTTTCCACATACTCTTTCATGCCTTCATTCTTGTTGCCTGTAGCACTTGCACACAGTCTCTTGTCGCTGCTTCCAGATATAAATTACTGTACTTAATCTTATCTTTCAGGCACGCCCAGAGGACTACGCCAGAGACTTCTTAGCTCACCAGGTGCCCATCTCTTTCCATAAACACTGGAACATCGACCCCATTGCTGTTTTCAACAAATGGCTGAAGGATGACTTGAGGACAAAAGCTGCAGAGGGACTGGATAAAAGCACTAAGACAGAGTTATAAACATTTTAAGCACACAACTAGTGTGTGTGTGTGTGTGTGTGTGTGTGTGTGTGTGTGTGTGTGTGTGTGTGTGTGTGTGTGTGTGTGTGTGTGTGTGTGTGTGTGTGTGTGTGTGTGTGTGTGTGTGGTCATGGACCTGAAGTATTGCCCTTCACAGATGTAAATGTTTTTGTATTGTTAATGTTGAAGTGTTATTTAGAGGGACCATGTGAGTGTGTGTCCATGACTAAATCTGTGAGTGTCTTCATGACCGAGTTGCATGTTATTTTGAAAATATGCACACTATGTGTATATTTATATCCTATGAATAATCTCAACCCTACAGAGATCTTCTCTGGGAGATACTGTGTCTTTTAAAAAAAAAAAATCACTAATGCTGTACAATGTGCTCTATTTTGACATAAAAGTATAAATACTTCAGAACTGTGTGCATTCGTTTTCATTCAAGGCTTAAAATATGATTTAGTTTAAACCAGTAATTAACTAATATAAACTAAATTATATTACCAGAAGTTATTTCTAATGTTAAAGGTTAATTGAGGCTAAGACTAAGACAGTAAAACACATGCTGTGTTGGCAGTTTAAGGCATTAAAGCTCTAAAGTAAGCTGAAGGTTTAGAATTACTCCATTATTAAAAGGGTCCAACTGCTGCTTAGGCAGATAAGAGTCTTAACTTTACATTACTTTTGTTTTTACTTACTTACTACTTCAAGACCCTCTGTTTCTCAATGCTCTCTTTGAACCCAATTGCAGGAACTAAAAAGGAGCATGAATGTCATAGACATACTTTCTTGTAATATATATAAGCTGATATCCTGCAGAATGAGGTAGAAATTAGTTTTATCAACGTCTATACACATTTTTCATTAGGACCTTTTTTCTCAAAGAATGATTTGTCTCATATAAAAAAATGAATTGGCAGACCCAATGATTTGCTGACCATTAAAGGTCGTTTATAGACCTTGAGTCTCAGTTGAAGAATTAAACCTTCCTCCTGGCTGTTTGCCACGCTAAAAGAATAATTTGCAGCTGTAATACTTCATTCAGAAAGAAATAGAGCCGGCTGCTGCCTCATGGTAGCGAAAGCATTAGAAAAACCTGATTTCTGATTTCTATGAATTAGTTCAGATTAATTACACTGCGCTAATGAAAATCTGAAAATGCCATTACTGTCAGTCCATGGAAGACCTACTGTAATACAGAAAATGTCCCTCTGTTAGTAATGTGGTGCTAAATTTACACTGTCCCAATAGTACAGAAGGCCAACTCGAGTTCATGAGAAGTCATTTAGCCTCAGGCATTTGACCAGTGCAATAAGTCAAGGAGACATCTGCTCTCACACCTATGAATTGTAGCCTTTTTGCAGGAAACAAGTTAAATTCCTTGAGGGACTCACCCACACATGGAGAGATGAGTGGTGGTAAGACAGCACTGAGGGAAATACTCCTTAATTCTAAGCAGGTCCACACAACATGCTTGCTTCGCCAATTTTTCTAGTGTGTCAGCAACAACTTCCGACTCGAGTTAGACTTTGTTTGATGTTGAATTTAAAGCTTTAATCCTCTTCCAAAGCAGTCAAACAGGGAGAAGAGTGTAGTTCTGTATTTCCTCCAAAAGACATTGTCTATTTTCTGTTCAGTGCAGCTTCTGAGTTTTTAGATAAACTGAGCTAACCCCTGTTGGAATTTTGAACTGCTGGTTTATATTATTATTAGGTCTATTATGGCTCAGAAAAATACAGAATTCTTTCATTATTATTTATTTTATTGGTCTACCTTGTGTTGATTTGACCTTTAAACTCCTGCTGAGATTTTACAGATTGAAATGATTTAAGTATCGTTATTCTACAAAGTGATGTCCTTGCCTTGACTGCAGCTTTCAATGTACATTTGATTATCATTATAGTCACTAAAGGGATTTTAGTGCCTTCATTTTGCTCTGTGAACTTTTCTAACTATGTTCCTTTTTAGTCCATCGTCCCCATTTCTATCATCCAGGGAGATTGGGCCGACTTGGTCATATGTCTCTGAGGCTTAACCTGACACGATTCATCCTTTTAAGATTTAAAAAAATCCAACTACATCTTTTGTTATAAAGGTCGTTTTATACTTTCTCTCACTTGGCCCTCTTAAAACTGTGGATATCTTATTTTGACATTTGGACTAACCCTTTAGAATACTGTGGATTGTGTTGGAAACAGGAGCTGAAAAGTGGACTCTCCATCATGTGAAGCAGTAAATGACATGTAGTTTGTAAATGAACTGTAAAGAAAGTTTAGGTTTTTAACATTTTAAGTGTCTGCCTTTACCTTTGTGAAATCTGGGGCTCAGATTGCCGGATTAATATTCACAAAGCTTTTTCGAAATGAAAGAATGTGTGAGCCATGGAGAGATCGGCTTGATAGCACTTGGAAAAGTTAGAATTTTCAGTTTGAGCTTGAGTGCATTTTCCTCAGTCTTCACTGTGACCAGCAGGGTCTCCATAAGGGAGTCGAAGAGAAAAGCTGCCACAGTGAGTGTCATCTCAAATCACTGTCAGTCGGCTCAGCTGACGCTTTTATCATCACTCGGTGATCTCACTTGTTGCAAATCTGTTTTCCATCGCTTCAGGGAACAACAGTGACTGTAAGACTTCTCTTATATTTAGAAAAATATATATGAACTGTATATAAACTGTATATAAACTGTATATATAAACATACTTTGATACTTTATACACTGACATTCCCAAACACACATAAATCGTGCCAAATGAAGTGAGACTGGAAGATTTGATTAACCCTATGTGTAACATTGCTGACATTGTTAACAACTTTATATCAATGGAGATTTTAACCGATACTGTCCAATCAAGTTAGGGACTGATTTTGAACATTATGCATGCAAAAGGTGTTCATCAGCAGGAGCCATCTCTTTGCTTGTCTATTTGCGTGAATCATGCTAATGAATGCTGACAAGGCTGTCCAATAAATAATTTTTGATGTAAATGTATAATTACAAGGTTTCCTGTAAGGGTAATATAATTGTGCTTGCACAATTTCACCTAACAGAAGAAACTCAGTGTCAAATTGTTATACGGGGCTTGAGAGGGATCTCTTGTAGAGAGGCAGAGTGTTTTTTACAGAGGGTGATAAACGTGTGCAGATGTACCGGTATGTGGGCGGGTTGCAATAAAAGCCAGGCCAAGGACAAGTGTTCAAGGTCAGATAGCTACAAGTTCTTAACCACCGCTTACAAAAGATTAATTTTATAGTGAGATCAACAGTAAATTATATATTGTGCTGTCAGACTGATAGGGAATAAGATCCTAATATTCCTGCATTCTCACTCTCTTATTCCAAAAGAAAATTAGATTGGATCAATATATATTGTATTCTGGTTGGCAGGGAAAATTGTCTTGAACATGGAAGTTGCAGTCGCAAGGACATGAAAAAAGCAGCGCCGGAAGAAGAAAAAATATAATATATCAAACTACAACTAATGACATACACCATGGGGACATTTTTTTTCGTGAAATTACTGTACGCTCAGCATAAATAAATAATAGGAACTGAGGAAAGCATAGGGATGTGAGTTTGTGCTGTGGAGACCCAGACTATCATTCTGAGTTAATCAGTTTTATTGTCAGGGGAACAACAGACTCTGTGTATCTGCAGAGGCTGCATGCGACACTGTATCACCCGCCTGATGGGGAGAGGGGTATTAGCTGTCCAAGATGAGAGTGGAGTCAGCTGATATACTGGAGATGCACTTACCGTATGCATATTTTCCTGTGTGATTAACTTTTTATGGATACTACTATACAGTGTACAAAAAGAGCAAAGATAAAATTGGTATTAAGGTCAAGAAGTTAACACCCAAAAAACAAACCTCAACATAAATCACCAAAATACAGCATTGACAGTATAAAAATAACTAACATTTCCTGAGATGTAATGTTGGCAGCATGATCTTAAGTTGTTTTTTATGACCCAAATGTAGTTTTTATAGCGTCCCCATGGCCTTATGATACACTAACAGTTATTGGTTCTCTTCAACAGCTGCACATTGATGGCAGTAAGGACTGACCTTGAATCGTTACCTGCTGATGAGTGGTGCTGCTCATGACAAGTAAGCTGATCTTTATGAGGAAAATCTCTGGAGTGTGACTTTAATTTTCAACTGCAACTTGATATATTTATGGGAAGGACATGAACTGTATACAGTATAACCTGATGCGCTAATGATGCGGATGTTTGGAGTGTGTTTTTTTTTTTAAGCAGTCATTGGTGTTAAAATGAACAAGGTTTGTGGAGAGGCTAGCAGCTTCTCTGGTGATATTCATGGGCTCAGGAAAAGTATTAACTTCAACAACTTTGCTGAAAGTGAGAAAGGAGTGGGAGCACTTGATTATGTGAGCCTTCACCTCCAGTTCCCGACACTATATGAGCTGCACGTATGGAGGTTGACCCAGCTGCGGGATTAGGGGAGAGTTGGGTATTACTGTCATGGAGGGAAATATGCGCTGTATGATTTTGCTCCAGCACTACACCTCTTTTATTACTGCAGTCTAAGGAGTATATTGTGGTTTTGTCTGGTATGTTAATGCAAAATGCAGCATCTTGTACCCCCAGTATTAGGCTAGGCATGGTGTGGCTCTTTGAGGTTATTGGTGCTTTAGAAATACCTGCGTACAGTTTGTCCTCTGAATTTGACCTGACCCATTTTTTTAGGAGACACACTGCTTCACCTGGGGAGCAACTCCACTTCTGATTCAACTGTCCTTGACTGAGGCACATCAATTTCAGTGTGTGTTACAAAAACACTGGTCTGCTTTCACATTCAGCAAGACCACCGTTAATATGACATTTAATAATCATAAAATACAAAGTGAGTGAGCAAAGCAGCTTGGTGTGCAGGTGCTTGCTTTGATACTGTAAATGTGCAATGAAACAGCACGGTGTGATGAATTCCTCCCCCACATTTGAAACACAGAAAGCAGAGAAAAAAGCCACCTGTTCACTTTCATCTCTCCATGAAATGTAATTATTGTGAGAGGTGTGGAAAAGGAGAAGCAGCATAAGGTCCATAAGTCACAGCTGTGGGCTCTGATATGCGAAGAAAAGTCTGGAAGTACTGCCCTGTTCCTTCCACATTTTTGGATCAAAGATGGGAGGCCACTGTTTGAACTTCTCACTTTAAGTGTTTGATTACCTGAAAGGGAAGACTTTCTTTTCATTATAGTAAGGTGATGTTCGTTACAAAAAATATTGAGTTCTTTAACAGTCAGTTGTGAGTCTCAAAAGTACAGGAATTTCATATAGTACTGCTTAAAGGATGTCTGTGTTTTTCACACAATATTAGATTCCTCACTTCCTTTGAACTCACAATGACCTCTGCCCAATTTCAGTATTTTAGGTTGCCAAATGGGTCTTTAATCACAGCTCCATTTGTAAATCAAATGGTGGTACTTCATCCAGATGGACACCTTGTTGTTTAAGCTGGTACATTTTAGGATCTGCACCACTAACAGTTGCCAGAAACACAGAAAACACTGTTGGAAACATGTGCCTATGAGGAAATTAGGCAGTAAAAATACCATGCTTCATTTTTAACATCAAAGTTTTCTGACTTTGATGTAGATGGTGGGAAATAAAATTGGAATCGTTTCAGAATAGCTCATAATCCTCTTATGGCATGTTGTTAGTGGTGTTTTTTGATGTTCAGAATCAAATCAGCCAGCAGCAAAAGCACAGGTTAGAACCGGGGAAGACTAACATAACAACGTTTTTGATGGAGATAGCGCATCTAAGGAGTAAAATAAAGGGACAATCTTCATCATGCAAATGTCCCCCCTGAAAATGACATTTTTTGTCATTATTTATTTTACTAAAATCCAGCCTTGATCCCTGATTCATGACCTATTCACATTTTGTCCCAAACAAAATTCCCAATGAAAGTTCCATATTAACATTTGTGAGGATATTTAGAGTGAAAGTAGACTACATGAATAACAATACCGTGAACTTATGACCTGTAGCCCTTTAGCAAGAATAATGGGTTAGGTGGGGAGCAGTTTTGAAGCATTCATTTCAATGAAGAGCAGAATTAAAAAGCCAGGTTACCCAGGAAGAATTCCAAAGTTACATTTCTAAAGATGTTTTCATTGTTGTGTTTAACTGTGACCGGCAACTACTCTGGGTTCATTGTTAATGTTGGTTCATTGCGGGCCCGGCGCCACGAGGGGGCAAAAGGGGGCATTGCCCCCTCAGTTGTATTCTTTGCCCCCTCACTTTGAGCATCATTCATCCATCAAAAAGTCCAATAAATGTCACAATTATAAAATAACTTTAAATAATGATTTCCCCCAATACACGTTACTATGTTTAGATCAGATATCAATCAATCAATGTTTATCAATCAATGTTTATTTATATAGCCCAATATCACAAATGTTACATTTGTCTCAGTGGACTTCACAGTTTGTACAGAATATCAGTATGACAATACGACACCCTCTGTCCTTAGACCCTCACATCGTACAAGGAAAAACTTCCAGAGAAAACCCACAGTTTAAAGGGAAAAATGGGAGAAACCTCAGGGAGAGCAACAGAGGAGGGATCCCTCTCCCAGGACGGACAGACGTGCAATAGATGCCGTGTGTAAATTGAAAAGATAATACATTTGCAACATAGGTAGTCCAAATGTTTGGAAATGCATGTGTGTATAATAGGAAGATGAATCCACGAGGATATCCATCCAGGACTTATGATCCAGGACCACAGCCACGACTCAAGATCCAGGACTCGCAATCCATGACACAGGACCGCAGGATCATCCATGACTCCGGATCCCGGCGTATATAGACACCAAAAAGAAAGAAATGTGGGGAAGCTGGGTTAATCGGAACATGAGAGTACACAGGTATAGACAGAGAGAAGGAAGAAGTAAGATGTCCCCCGACAAACTAAGCCTATATCAGCAAAACTAGGGGCTGAATCTAATCAGCCCTAACTAAAGCTTTATCAAAAGGAAAGGTACTTAAGACGCACTCTTAAAACGGAATAGGTGTCTGCCGTCCGAACACAAACTAGGAAGCTGATTCCACAAAAGTGGAGCTTGATAAGAAAAGGCTTGGCTCCCATTGTACTTTTAGAGACTCTAGGAACAACCAACAACCCTGCATTCTTGGAACGCAATGCCCTAGTAGGACAGTAGGGTATAATGAGTTCTTTAAGGTAAGATGGCGCCTGCCCATTAAGGGCTTTGTAGGCGAGAAGAAGAATTTTAAATTCTATCCTGTGTTCTATAGGGAGCCAGTGTAAGGCAGCCAGAACAGGAGTNAAAATCTAATGTAAAAGAAGAATACATATATGTAAACTAACAGGCGGGTGTCTAAAATTAGCTAAAATGTATTACAAAAAGAATGTTAACATGTTTATATTGTTGTTTATAAAGCGATTTTGCTCAAGTGTTTTACACGAAGGTATTCAAAATGTTTATTTGATGCAGTGTTTTACATAAAATATGTTTGATACATTGATACTTTACATAATGCACTTTACCGTATTCCCCTGCATTTGAAATAAAATGTATTTGCACTGTTTGAATTGTATTGTACTAATATGATCATATCATGTATCTAGAATAATGAACATGACTGAATAAGGTTGCCAGAACATGATTATAACATTTATAAATCAATGGAATGAAGTTAAAATAACATGACAGAATCATGTTGCCAGAACGTGATTGAAACATGTATGAATAACTTTGTTCAATTACATTAGGTTAAGTTAATATTTATGTGTTTAACCTAGACAACTGGATCGAGTGCTGCCAAAGCAAACGATTAATGTGCAACCAATGTCCACTATTCAATCACTTAGATCCAACGACTTATTTGTTTCAGCTTCTCATCTTTTTTGCAGGTTCCATACAATATTTGAACTGGTTAAGTGAAGAGCAGAAGCCACTTTTCAAATCGTACACAATCCTTTTCCCATGCCATTGCTGTCAACACCTATCCATGCTGAACGTTGCTAAGATATTATTGATTGGGGTGTGGCCAAAAGTGCAATATGCTTCAAAATGTAACTGACAGAGAGCAGTGCTTTTGTTCTGTGTCCACTGTGCCCATGGATTTTATTTTATTTCAAGATTTTTAATTACGTCGCTAAACTCCTTGAAAAGGTCCTCTTCCTTTTCTCCAAGGTACTCGACAAGGATGGCTATAGTTCTCTGCGTACTTCAATTGTATTGTGCTATTTTTGAAAAAGGAAAAAAAGAGAAATTACCTAAATTAATATATTCTGAATGGGTGACTGCCAACATCTTGCATTTCGATATTGGGACCTTTCAGATTGGTAGTTCACAAACCACCCCACTGCATGGCTGGATATGCCAATACTGAGTAGCCTCTGCTTTAAGATGCAATGATCAACGGTGTCAAACGCTTTGGAAAGGTCAATAAATAGAGCTGCACAACTCTGCTTATTATCTAAAATACTCGTAATGTCATTCACCGCTTTCATTGTCGCAGTGATGGTGCTATGTTGCTTTCTGAAGCCTGACTGATTTTTAGACAGGATATCATTTTTACATAAAAACTCCTTTACTTGTTCACTCACTAGGCGTTCGAGCACCTTCGCCAGAACTGACAATTTAGAGATTGGCCTATAGTTATTTAAAATAGTTGCCTCCCCTCCTTTTAGTAAAGGCAAGACATAAGCGGACTTCCATACTTTTGGAATTGCATTTGTGCTGAGGGAGAGGTTAAAAAGAGTAGTAAGAGGAAGAGCAATAAAATCTGCAGCTATCTTTAAAAAGAAAGGTTCTACGTTGTCCGGGCCAGCCGGTTTCTTAGGATCTAATTTAGATAATGCTTCATGAACAACATTAACAGTAAAAGGAGTAAAACTGAAAGGGTTTTCCAGACCACATTGTTCAGAGTCACGGATTGGGGTGTTCACAGAAGCAGAGTTAGAAACAGAATCAAACAGAGAGCCACAGGACACAAAATGCTTATTAAAGCAATTTAACATGGTGGCCCTGTCCGATATAGAGCCAGATGCTGTGGTAAGGCACGGAGGTAGCTCATTACGGATCTCACCAGTGGATATCGATTTTATGGCTTTCCAAAATTTCCTAGGATTATTTAGGTTTTCAGGGGTAACTGACAAAATAGTAGACTTTTGACATTTGAAGTGAAGCTATGCCTTAGCTGCCTAAAACGCAGCCATTCTACCTCTGAGCCAGATTTCCTAGCCTTTGCCCAGGTCTTGTTTCTCTCATCAAGGAGACTAGACAGTTCAGCAGAAAACCAAGGATTGTCTCGTCCCTTTACTCTAAATTTACGCAGGGGTGCATGTCTATCAATAATCTCCATAAAACCAAGATAAAAATAAGACCATGCAGTTTCTACATCAGCACACAGATCGATTTTTCCCCAATCAAACCCAAACAGATCATGTACAAAACCCTGCTCCACAAAATGTTTTATGTCTCTCTTAATAATAATACAAGGTTTAACCTTTTGAACCTTAGTGTCCCTAATTGTGGCTACAACACAGTGGTCACTCACATCATTCGCAAATACTCCCACAGATGAGTATTTATAGGGAACATTAGTTAAAATGAGATCAATTAGGGAGGATTTATTAGGGGACTTAATGTTAGGACGAGTAGGACTGTCAACAATCTGAGTAACATTCAAAGAGATACAAAGGTTTTTAAAATCCTCTGACACTGCAGTTAACCAGTCCCAGTTAAAATCTCCAAGTAGCACTATTTCCTTGTAGTCTAGTTGTGATAAAAGATTTGCTAGCGAAGACAAGGAGTCCTTGACAGCTGAGGGGGGTCTGTAACAGCCCACCACCATGACCTGTTGCCCCTTTGCCACTTCTATATTTAAGGCTAAAAATTTGAATTGCTTACTGATAGATTTGGAAACTAATGTGGATACACTGAACTTATTCTTAACATAAATGGCAACGCCACCACCTTTATTAGGCCGGTCGGAACGATACACATTATAACCTTTAAGGCAATGTCAGAGGCCAAAATAGATTTATTTAGCCATGTTTCTGATAAAACAATGACGTCAGCGTCAGTCGAGCTTGCCCAAATGCGGACAAAATCTAGTTTACCTAACAGACTGCGCACATTCAAATGGATGAAACCCAACCCAGACCTAGCTTTAAAATCAGCAGGAGTAGCGATCTGACTACTACTACTGGGCGGACCAGGGTTAGGTTGTACATTTCCTGACAGTAATAGCAACAAAAAAAACAGGCATCTTTTCCTCTTAATCGACACACATACATTGTCATCTACTTTAGAAACACCGGAAAAGTCTGCGAGAGTGTGATTTGAGCTTAAGAAGCAGTCCTGAAGAACCATCATCGCAGGAAAACAAAAAAGACAAACATATTTTGTCGAGCAGATTGTCTGTGACAAGGCAACCGGTAATTGTTTGTGCAACACATCCGAACCTTTGCAGGGGATGCCCACTGCGGGTGGCAGAACAGACCTGAATCCAGTAGACTTCTCAGAAAGACTAGAGATCTTCTCATAGTCCAAAACAGTTAACAGGCACAGCAGAATCCCGATATGGGCCATTTTCCCAGACCAGCACACAGTATCCGCGATGTTCCTGGAGCAAATCAGCACAGCAGCAAAGGACAGGCGAAAGCAGCAGCGTGGAAGCACTCCGGTCCCTCCGTGGTATCCCCGGGGTGAAAGCAGGCCTCTGCAACAGCAGAACCAGGACAGGTGGAAAGCAGGCCCCAGCCGTGGTAAAATCCTCCTCCGCACAGCAGCACACGCCCGGTGGAAGCAGGCCAAGCCCGAAGCGTGGATCCACTCCGTCTCTCCGCGACGACTCCCGGGTAAAAACCTCTCCAGTACAGCCGTACTCTACAGGTGGGAGCAGGCCTCCGTAGATCGCAGATCGCAGGCAGCAACAGGTGGAGCCGCTCCGTCTCTTCGCGACGAGCAGGCCTCCGTAGATCGCAGATCGCAGGCAGCAACAGGTCTCTTCGCGATGTCTCCGGGGGAAAAACACCCCAGCACAGCCGCACTCGACAGGTGGGAGTAGGCCTCCGCAGATCGCAGACAACTAAAACTACTACTTGTATAAGCAGGGATGGCTAAATGTTTGTAAGCAGGAGAGCTAGATGCTAACAGATGCCAGATGCTAACAGGTAGTGGGAGCCTGTAAAAATTGCGACTGCCTCACGCGAAAGCAATAACAACTGTAATTGCTATGAAGTTTAACCATTGATATAAAGAGAACAGCGTTGGAAGCAATGTTCATTCCCATGAAATCGGACTCTCGAGAACATTGTTCCATTATGGAACAAGTTCACATAGACTTTTGGTTCAATTGTCTGATATTGCACTGATAGAAGCTAAAAGCAGCTAATGTTTGTCGTGATGATACATACATTGCAGACTATTTCTGGGGAAATGTTCGACCAATTTCAAAAATGTGACATACAAATGGAAAAAATTGGGTCGGATTGGAAAACATCGAAAATTCTCTTTATCAAGACGCATTTTCACTTGACCTCTCAAGGCATAACAAATAATCAAGTCTGCATTCAGGTATGACTGATCATCTGTCATTGTCTCACATTTAACAGGATATTGAACGTCAGCAGGTTTGATGTCCACAAACAAAGAGGAAAGAGCATTAAGCTTTAGAAAGACAGCAGTGGTATGCTACTGCTCACACTGCATATTATATGGAGAGAAAACAAATCACACTGGATGGTTTTACAAGAGTCAGGCTTATCAAAGCACTCTCAGGTGTGATCACAGACGTAGCATCCGCTCAAACCTGGGATAGTCGTAATTTACCCGTGAGAAGTGGAGTGCACACACAATTCATTGTGAGGAATGTCAGCCAGCGAGGACTGCTCCACAAAAACATCTATTAGTTTAATGACTTTGATGAGAGCATGAAACAACACTGACCAAAACACCAGCGATACCAAGACAGTCTCCCAGGCTGGGGACACAAAGCTGATGTAAAAAAGTAAAGCTTTAGTTAAATAATCTAAACTGTGGGTGTTCAAATGTATCCCACTGCTTATCCATGAAACGTCATAAGATACCCTATACTTTATGTAACCCACTTTGGGAAATGTTTTAATCATGGCAGCATAGATAGGACATCACACATGAATCAGAGGTAAATAAAAAACAATAAAGATACATATCCGCAGTAGAAGATAAAAAAAATATGCAAAACAGTAAATATATACATATCAATAATGAAGGATATATATCTATAGAGTGTATATATATTGAATACAATACGTCATATATCCATTTCTGATAAAACTTGTCACATCTATTCATTTCCACATTACAGGCTTACAAACCTTTTAACTTGGTCTAGAAGAATTTGATACTGACTTCACCTTTCTAAAAACCCCTCATTTTTTTAAATCTTGTGAATGTGTTTTTAGTTATTCCCTTCTGTTCATCCACACTGCTAGGAGGACTGTGAGAAAAAAGCAGTAAAGCTCCACTGTAGCAGTAAATACACAGTGTGGATCAGAACATTGAGTCCAGAGGAGCTCCTGTGACCTGCTGCAGTCCCCCAGCCTGGAGACGCAGTGCAGGGACCCTCACAGCCTCTGAGGAGAGGGTCCATACTGCCCCCTGCTGGGGGGTCTCTGCACAGCACCGCCTGAACACCGGGCATCACAGCTCACCATTTACCTGCTCACCATCTACAATTAGTTTTGTTAATGGGATAAACAGCAGCAAAAGAAACATGATTTCATCTTATATTAGATGACTTCAAACTCCACCCTTAGATAAAGTGATCGATGTAAAAGAAAGAAACCTGCCTGAGTAAGCTACAAAAAAACTGAACTGTTTGTGTGCTGATTTTTTAAATTTGCATTATTTGCATTTGTTGGGGAATTTGTACAACTAAAGTATAAAATAAAAAAATAAAATCTAGTTTAATCAACCTTTTAACTGGCATAATACAGTATACCCTGTGTTTAAGTGATTTTCTGAATATATTAAAGCTGCTGTCTATACTTGTTGGCTCTACATTATTGGGACTTAGACCAAAAGGCAGCCTCACCCTGCACAGCTGCTGGATCTTGCAAAACATCAAAATAAAATAAAGAAGTAATGCGCTTGTGTTTTATGGACCAATGAACATCCGGTAAGGAGCTACTGCTACCGGTGTGGTTTAGGTGTGTGTGACGACATGAAAAGTCACTGTTTCTAATGTTAGTGTAAATGCTGCAGTAGCACCATTTGAGAATAGAACAGTTTATCGTTTGAACGAAAAGCCAATAATGGTGCTACATTAAATAAGATTTCCTCCATGGAAAACATTCTACGACCTTCTTCTAAACTGCCTTCAGAAACAGTTTGATTGACAGATGGTTCATCCGATCACAAGATTTTTCAGAAAGTGTGTGAACATATCCAAACATGTGTCATGTTTTAGATCTGTTCAGTGTCATCGGGGCAGTGAACAGCCTGAGTCCACTAAGGCTGAAGATATCAACAACTAGAGTTTCACTACAGACACAAATAATATTGAATCCTATTTTTGTATTTTTAAAAGATTGCTTTTTCTTTTTGCAACATTCTTTTTGAAGTTCTAAAGTTTATGACCCATATGCATTTATTTTGGTTTTTGTGTGACTACAAAAGTGGTTTTGAATCCAAACGTTGCCTGCACATTGAATTGTCTCTGTCTATGTGTGTTTGTGTGAGCTGGAGATAATAGAAGCCAAAGGTCAGCATTATTACCAGGCAGGCTGCAGGTGATAGCCCTTGCATAACCCAGCTAATGATTAGAAGGTTCTCTGCAAACAGACTAACACTGTCAACAGTGTTTAACCATGTGTAAACCTAAATATTTTGGTAATTATGTCTCTTTTACTTTTTACTTTATTTATGTCGAATGTAAAATCCCAAATAATGTTTTTTCTATCCATTTTGTTTCCAATCTTGTTTGTTCTAACAAGTCTTATTGAGTGCTTTATATGTGTTTCTGATTTCAAGTGGGCGTGCAGAATGATTGTTCTACATCAAGGTCAGTCCGGCTATTGCGTGTATTTCCTAGTTTGCTATCAGCTTAATAGGTTTCTCTCTGTGTGTGTGTGTGTGTGTGTGTGTGTGTGTGTGTGTGTGTGTGTGTGTGTGTGTGTGTGTGTGTGTGTGTGTGTGTGTGTGTGTGTGTGTGTGTGTGTGTGTGTGTGTGTGTGTGTGTGTGTGTGTGTGTGTGTGTGTGTGTGTGTGTGTGTGTGTGTGTGTGTGTGTCTTTGCATAAGCAATGCAATCACAAGTGTAAAGTGTGTGTACTGTATGCACAAGCACACTTATGACTAAATGCATCGGGTAAACTTTAGTGAACCCTTCAGTCTGAAAGCAAAAGCAGTGGAGACGAGTTACATTGTCAGCCATTTTCAGAGACAATAAATGAAGAATAAAGGTGCAAGCTGTGAAGGAGAACGTTAAAATGAGGCCTGATTGGTGTTTAAAGAGAAAAGGAATTGTAGAGTGGGAGCTGAACGAGGTGAGTCAGGTAAAGGGATAACTGAGCGTCACCTGAGCATTCCAACAGCTCTGCAGAGGGAGAGCGGCTAACGTGTGGAGAGGCATTTACTCACGATAAGAGCCGCTCTGATAGGACGAGGCTCTGTTTGTCTGCAGACAGGTGCTCTGTTGGAGATATGAAGCTTTGTACCACTCATGTATTTCCTAACTGAGGATGATGGAACACTTTATTTGTAAGAATGCCAAGGAAGTGATTTTAAAATGTTGTTATTTCTATAATTGGTGTACCTTTGGATGATGGAAAATCATATTCATTGCTCTAATTAACATTTATGGTTTTTCTTTTGAACAATTGATCCAGTTACAGAGCAGCTTTTTAACATGAAGCTTCTGAAGAGCCTTAGGGAATATGTGCAGCTTTAAGTTAATCAACAGAAACTGTGACTACACACAGTATGTTGGGTACTATCTTTCTATCCATGAAGAAGGTGACACGATGACAAGGGTAACTAATTAACTGCCACTATTTCAGAATCAGGTTTATTGCCAAGGAGGTTTACACATACAAGGAATATGCTTTGGTGTGTATGGTGCGTAAATAAAATAGTAAGACAAATGTAACTGTAAGAAAAGGACCAAAAGTAGAACTATTAAAAAAATATATTAAAAGGCTATTTTAACATTAAAATACACAAATTAAGTTAACTAGATTCTGAGAAAAATACATGGAAAAATATATGCATTATTAAAATGTAAAGACTTATGTGCGGGGTTCACACAATAAAAAAGAACAAGATCACCTGATTTGCATCAAAGTAATGTGTAGTGTCTGTTGGGGGGTAAGAGCCAGTGTCATGGGGGGTCCCAGCATACAATATTTATTAAGAAACAAAAGAGAGGACATTATGACATTTATTTTGTATGCAGTAGTTATGTTTCCATTGATATGCGGACCTAATCGTACTGAGGATATGGAGTTTTTTTTTTGGCTCAACTAGATGAAAATGTTCAATATTATCTGGTTACTAAAATGAACAAACATGTCAACAGATTGTCTTGTTGTTCAAATATGTTAATACAAGTTAAACCACTTGAGATGAACCATCTCATCCATCAATAGAAAACAACAGAAGAGTAACATATAACATAAATAATATGAATACAATTATCAATAAAGAAGTGGATGGACAGGCGACAGAAAGAAAAACCAAATACTGTATACAACTTGATGAGAACATTGAATAATTGAGACTGTTCTGCTTGTAGAGTAAAAGAAGAGTATGTGTGCATCTCTTAATGAATCAGTATATTAATCAGACATAAATATGAAGTATAAACAGCTCTATAGATAAGTCACTCTCTATTGACTTAACCTTCACTAAAATACTCACAATATGATTTGAATAAGATAACACAGTAACCTGCTCAGCCTTAACTAAGACTTGACTAGAACAACAGGATGAGGTTGCCTAAATAGGATAATTACTAATAAGGAAACCGTACGAAGATTAAATAAAGTAATAACTGACAATGAATGCTTATGTTGCTCTATAAAGTTCCAGTGGCTAAATACTATATGTCCGTATAATCAAATGAATATATCCAAAATAAATCCTATCATCCGAGAGATTTCAGCTCCTGAAACAACAACTAAAGCTTTCAGCTCTTCACAAACATCAGCATTTTGTCTATGATAAAAACAAGGGTTCCAGGGCTTCTGGGAAATGTGGTCCAGACTTTGTAAAGCTCTGACACTTTCACAACAATACCGCAACAAGGCTTTTGGAGAATTTACTACATTTTTGGATGTTTAAAACAAAAAGTTTTGAGTCGTTTATGAGCCAATTATGTTACAAATGCAATACAATACACAATACAGCTTTAATTGTAAAGCACTTTAAAACCTACAGACCAAAGTGCTGTACAGAGAAAGAAAGAAATAAAATGTGAAAACCTCACAGATCAGCTCACAAACCATCAAATAAGTAATAATGCAAATAAAAGGGAAAAACTGAAACAAAAAATTATTAAAATAATTACAGGCAAAAACAAATAATAAAAGCAACAATGTACAAAGTGTCGAACGCTAAGAAGAAAGACATTGAATGAGTGGAGGGTTATTGATCTTTTTGAATATTCCTCTTTCTTCCTGGTAAGGAGCAATATATGTTTATGGTTTCCATGATGAGAGAGAGGTGCTGTGTTGTTGTCGGATGAGGTCAGTGTCTATCACAGTGTGGACTGTTGGACTCTGTTGGAAGTCCGTCCACACGTCCCTCTGTCCTCTATAGGGGACAGCATCACTATCAGTTCCTCCCTCTGGGATTAGATGCCGATAACTAGATCACTTTGAAGACAAATCTGTGTTTGTGATCAGAAGTATATTTTTCTGTTTAATGACCTTCTCATATTTTTGAGGGACTCCTCCCAATCCTCCGCATTCCTCCAACCTTCATCACAAAAGAGCCTAGAACCTTTCTGAAGTGTGCTGCAATGACAGGAGGATGTTCGTTACCTTCGCAGAGAAAGTGATGTGTTTTGTTCTCTGTGTCAGGGACCAAGCAGTAAGGCAACTTGCTAATGAAAATAGCATTATAAACCAAGAAGTTTGAATAACAAGGCCTATAACAGAGGTAAACAAAAAATAACTCTAATAAATATAACAGCAACTAAACAGCTTTTTCTTAACAAACCGACCTGCCACAATGACATTAAAGAGAAACCAAATAGAAGACAAGGGGTGATAAAAAATAACAGAATAAAAAAAGGCACAGATCTAACCCACATCATTTGACATGGAGTGCACAAGGTTTGTCCCAATGTATTAAAAACAAATACATGTATTAACATGTGTGCAAACTAAATACTGTCAGGTTTAAAGCAAACAAAGAGTTTGGTGGTAATCGCTGACTGCAATGAAGTCAAACAATTGGAGGATGAGGGTGCAGTGTAATTGCGTTACCCTGTGTGGCTGTTAGTAGAATTACCAAAACACCACTGGCCCAGTTTCCACAAAGGGTTGAAAGGGTTTACATGGACCAGGAACCCAAACATAACAGGGTGGATCCAGGACTACATTTCACTTTCCTTTAACATTAAGATATAGGGCATTTGTGCTGCGTCATGTGGTTTTGGAATAATCAATCCTTGACTTTCCACATCTTTCATTCATGAACACACTGAAGATGGAACTACGACTTCCCAACTCAGGGAAATGTGAAGCATGTGAATGGTTTTAAAGCAGGGTTGTGAGCAGAAATGTAATCCGTTTTGCTTCAAGGACCTGAATTTGAACTGCTCGGTTTGGAGCATTTTGTCCCAAAAACAATGGTTTGGGACCAAAACAACCAGAACATAGTGTGTTTCTCAGCTGATCAAGCGTTAATTTCAAAGGTTCAGCTTTAAAGTGGTGGAAATACAGATCTGTTCGCCAGCAGGGCTCCAAGGATCCTGAACGGCACCGCTTTAAGAACCAATTCTCATTGTGTGGCAATGAGAGCGTACAAGTGTGTAACAGAACAGAAACAGTGCTATTTTAAAGATTCACTCGTCAAACATTGTCTGACCTTTATACACAATAATATGTTGTTCTTAGAATCTCATAGTTATTTTAATTTCTTCAAATCAAGCTTGATTTGCTTCATCGTTAATAAGTAAACAAAGATTATGAGAGCACGCTCATGTGAGTGATCATATGCTCATCTGTACATAAACATAAGTCAATACTCCTGGCCTGACACACACACACACACACACACACACACACACACACACACACACTGTTTGACCCTTGAGAGACAACCTGGATCGATCTCGCTGTGATCAAATCATTCTGAAGACAACCAACACTAAGCCAACGTATGTACCAACATTTAAATGTAGTAGTTTTGGTAATATTAAGACCATTTTTGATTTGTTTTTATATATTGTAACGTACTGCGTTATGTCATGTGTTTTATATGTAAACAGACAAAATAACAATTAATGGACCAAAATGTATAAGGCAGTAGAAGTATAAAGTAGCATTAAATGGAAATACTCAAGAAAATTACAACTATGACGAAATTGTACTTAAGTACAGTACTTGAGTAAATGTACTTAGTAGGGATGCAGGACCGAATGTCGGAGAACAGGGTTACGTTGATCATACTCCGCATATTTGTCCGGGTGTTTTGATTTCAAGTGGTGGAGTAATCCCGAAGTGGTGAAAGTCTTTGCAGTTACACCCCCTCGAGAAATGTCAGCTGAACACGTTTTACAAATCGCAATCCGCGCCTCTTTCTCTGATATTTTGAAATATCTCCAAGCGGCAGACATGTTGGCTGTGAGCCAGCCGCGAGCATGGTCTCGCGCCGTGCTTGTCGCCGCGTTTTGATTACGTCATCACAACAACACGTTAGGTTACCAACCTTATAGGTGGCTTTGTTCTGAATGCACTTTGTTGTAGTTATCTTACAGAGAAAATAAAATGCACTTGACTTGGAATTAATGTACTGTATGCATTCAAAAGTGCTGAATAAATGTTTTATGGACCCATAATAGTGATTATTATTTAAGTTAAGTTTTGCCATAATCATGTATTTTTCCATAATCAGGTAGCTGAACAACATTGGTAAAAAATGTATACATTATATTATATATATATTTCTATTAATCATTTTCGGCCTTTCGGCCTTCGGTTTTCAGCCAACTGTTTCCTATTTTCGGTATCGGTTTCGGCCAAGAATTTTCCATTTGGTGCACCCCTAGTACTTAGTTACTTTATACCACTGCTCTACAACATATGAAAACCTGACTCATGATAAGGGGTAAAGTCTACAAAAAATATAATGTTAAACATGCCAAAAACATGTTCTATGATAAATATACATGTCCCAGGTTTAGCTTATGCAGACAGAAGTCAACTCGTTCTTATGTCCAAGGTTCTTCATATAAACCGTACGTCCCTAACATAACAGTGGATGTTTAAGATGCTGTTTAAGTGGAGGAAAATCTGTTGAGCCACTGTAGAGATACCAATTGTCAAATCAAAGAGAAAATGTTTTGCAAATTGGTGGGCATTAGGGTTTTAAGGATGTAACACCAGTATTATTTGACTTGTAAGTGAGTGACTTTGACATGCATAGTGCTAGGCTTTTTATCTGGGAGCATTTCACCAAAAATGTAATTATCAATAATGAAACATCTTAAAAGCTGGTCTTATAATGCACTCAGCAGGGGCTTTTAAAATATGGCAACTTCACAAAAGGATGAAATCCACTCAGAGCTCCTGCAAACAGTTAGGATCAAACACACTGTTGTTGTGAAATGACATGATCAGCAACAAATCAGGGACATGAAAACTACATTACCGTTTGTAGAATGTATTATTTTAAGCATTTATTGTATTAGCTTTTATAATATGGTGCAGGTCTACTAGACATTACACTAATAAATAAAGTAATTGTTGTCTCTACATTGTAACAGACATATATTGTGTTAACAGGAAACATTGAAATGACCACAGTGCTATCATGGGCACCCTCGCTGACACCCTGTAGACCTAACCATATTGTCAAACTCCTTACACCGATTTCAAGCGCCAATCTAAGTAAAACCAATGTGGAAGTACTTTCAACACCCCGGACTGTATAGGAGTCTATGAGAAAATGACCCTACTCATCAATCGATGGATTACGTCAGTAAACATTTTTCGTTTTTCTCTTTCTATTATACCACCTACCGATGGTAATGGATTGGTTTATCATTTAAAGATGTTAAGATGTTGTGGCGATCCATACAGTGCATTTCCATTCATATACAGATTGGTTACTAACTCATGGATCAGCATGTGGAACACAGTGAGGTGAACTTTATTCCCACATGACCAAGAGGTGTGTCCAATCAGCATGGAGCAAAAACAACTTCACCAATAATGTCTTGTCAGAATCACTTTTATTGCTTTTACTGGGAACTTGCTCCATTAAAGTACTGTCTTAACAAACAGACACACACACAAAACACACACAAACATAATGTATTAGCTAAGATGGTGGTGTGGCTCCAGGTATGATATTCTTAGTTCTTTGGTCGTTACATCACTTTGAACAACTATTGGATGGATTGCCAGGAAATGTCACCGAGACAAAATGTTGGTGTTTGTGAGATTTGGTGATCATCTGACTCAAATCAATATGTGATAAAAGACTGTGAACAAATGTTTGTGCAATAAAATGAAGCAAGGATTGAGTTATAATTACAAAACACGTGTTTCAGGTAGAAAAAATACATGCATGTCTCAGACTAACTCAAGAGAAACACATGGCCATACACACATAGAAAGAAAATAAGACAGCAGCGCCTTAGCCAATATAGCAAGTCATACAGAACTGCAACCACCTTTGTCCTGATACGTTCAAAGCAGTGGCGACTGGTGGAAAATATTTTAGGTGGGGCTGTGGAACTGGTGACCAAACAACACTAGGGGGGTCCGGGGGGATGCTCCCCCGGTAAAAGAAATTGAGAAAAGACCCCTTAAATGATGACTTCTGGTGATGTTGTGATGTTGAGGCTTAAAGATATGAGAAGACTGATCAATACCTCCATAATCTTCATTGTGGTTAGCTATGAATCTTCCAAAACTTCCAAACACCTTGTCCTGGACATAGTTTCTACAGCATAAACTGTGCATCAATACAGTAGGCCCACACAAACTGCAGAACACTGGGGCTTTGGGAACACTCAAAATTACTTAACATGATTTAATTCCCATTTAACCTGTTAAGGGGCTTTTCCCCCCCGTTTTTATTCTCACGAAACTGTGTCTCAGGGCTTCTTAAAATGTAATAAACTATTCATGTGTCCTGCTCATTTAACAGGAAGAATATCAGCTAACTGATGATATGAACCATGTTTACCGAAACAAAACACAAGTCTCACAAGAAGCGTCTAAATGAGATCTGAGCGAAAAAATGCTAACGCACTCTAGGTATAAATCAATAGATATACTTAGCGGATATGCACAAACAAGTTTAACTAACAAGCTGAGATTCCACAGATTCTAGAAATATAAGTATCATCACTGAGCGATCAGAACTCGCGACAGGGGAAGCAAATACAGACATCACACGACGTGCTTTAGGTAGCAAAACACTCCTGGCTCTACACATGCTACACTTGCTACACTTGCTGCACTCTCGTCTGGGCGCTGTGCACAGCGCCCAGACGAGAGAGGGAAATGATACACGGGCAAGGCCAGGCAGGAAACATGTGACTTATCAGTAACTTAAGACATCGTAACACAATTTTAAACGAGATTTTATTGTAAATTATACATTTTACTGATACCAATTATATCATATTTACCTTGTTTGTTAAAAATCTAAATCAAAATAAAAAATATATTTTTTAAATATATATATTATTTTTTTATGTGGGAAGAGGGGGGGCAGAGCCCCTAGCGCCCAAATGGACCTGCCGCGGCCGCCACTGGTTCAAAGTCTTGAAATATGTTTCACATTGCCTTAGCGTATTGACATCTTTTAGATTGTTGCTTTTATTGCTTTTAAATGGTCTATTGTTTTTACTTGTACTTGTTTTAAGGAGTGTGAGCTGTGCTGTGTGATTTTTTTGTATGTTTTTGTTAGTTCATTTGACTGGAGGTTTTAAAGTGCTTTATACATAAAGCTGTATTTTATGTTACAGATATACTTTGAGCAAGTTCCAACAGAACAGAATTGATTCAGACCTTTTTTTAAATGAGGTAAACTGCTTACCTTTTGTTTATTTAAAGTGAAATGTACCATATGATAGACCCTCCAGAAAAACGCGGGCAAAAATCCTTTATTATGCGGGCTAAATTCCTTGATTATGCGGGCTAAAATCCTTGATTATGCCATTAAACATGCGGGGTTTTTATGTGATTTTATGCGGTGAAATTGCGGGAAGTTGCGAAATATGCGGAAAGTTGCGAAATATGCTAAATATGCGGGGAAAAAGAATAACAATTTTTTTAAATATTGGGCTGTCTTATTTATTCTCTCTCACACACAACCTGCCACTAACGTTAAACCCCTTTACTATTCAATGAAACACATTCAATGTTTATTTATTGTAAAAGCAATTGGGCTATTTTAATCTCACACACACACTTCTCCGCTTCACTCTGTTTTCATTTACTCGTTCGTTATCTGACCAGCTTCAATATTGTAGGCTACTCACCTCGTTTCTTGCAACCCTCGAAAGGGTTTTGGAGGTTGATGCCTCGGTGAACGTGAGTCGTTTGGCTTTCTTGTCCGCAGCAGCAGAAAGCATTTTCGAATGTTTGAATGAATCAAAGTGGGGTCGTCACCGTCGATTTTCTCTAATACGTATGCTCCAACACACAGTTGCACAGGGGTGCAGAATAGTTCCCCCCCCGATTTTTTGCCCCGGTCTTTAGTAGAAATGTTCGTCGGGTAAATGAGATGGGATTAGATTTTTCATTTGTGTTTCTCTATCGTGTGTAGTCTCCACTACGTTCA
>NW_011369951.1:5300116-5316583 GCF_000735185.1 Notothenia coriiceps
CACCCCCTGCCACTAACGTTAAACCCCTTTACTATTCAATTAAACACATTCAATGTTTATTTATTGTAAAAGCAATTGGGCTTTTTTTATCTCACACACACACACACACACACACACCCCACCACACACACACACACACGCACACACACACTTCTCCGCCTCATTCCGTTTTCATTTACTCGTTCGTTATCTGACCAGCTTCAATCTTGTAGGCTACTCACTTCGTTTCTTGTAGCCCTCGAAAGGGTTTTGGAGGTTGATGCCTCGCTGAACGTGAGTTGTTTGGCTTTCTTGTCCGCAGCAGCAGAAAGCATTTTCGAATGTTTGAATTAATCAAAGTGGGTCATCCCCGTCGATTTTCTCTTATGCTCCAACACACAGTTGCACGGGGTGCAGAATAGTTTCCCCCAACTTTTTGCCCGGTCTTTAGTAGAAATGTTCGTCGGTAAATGAGATGGATTAGATTTTTTCATCTTGGTGTTTTCTCTATCTCCACACGTTCACTCTATACAGTGTTGTTTACATTCTGTGATGCGCGAGCTGATGACGTCACGTCAAGAGAGTCAATTTTTTTTTTCTCAACTTTGTGTGGAAAAATGCGGGGATTATGCGGCCTTTTGATAAATATGCGGCCTTTTAAAAATCTGCGCCATTTTGCTGATTATGCGGTAAATTCTGCGATCGCAGAATCGCGTTTTTCTGGAGGGTCTAATATGACATAATTGTTTGCTCTCTGTGTGTGCATGCATTTGATATTGAAACTGTTGTGAGTTCATTGATACCCAACATGTTTGTGTGAGACACACCCTTTTTTATCATGAGATTAGTCTATTCCTAAAATATAATGGTCTATTTATACACACATAGTATTGGTAAATGGATGTGTGCTAATAAATTAATCAAACATTTATTGTATTTTTATAATAGAAATTATTGAAGGATTGTTTGATTGTTAATATGGTGTTTTGCCTTCTGATCAGTAAAATAATGATCATGTAGATTCACTTGTTTTCACTTTCATCCTGCTGAAGAGAAGTGTGTTCCACTGTATGTGTGAGGAGTCAATATCCACTGCTCATGCCAATGTTAACAGGGTTCCTAATAAAGACATCAAATAATCAACTGTGTCATTTTTATGAAGTTTAATAAAGAAAGCACAGGTGTTGAAGAATTACTTGTTTTTTTGTTGCATCATTTACACTGGCAGAACTGCAAGAGAAGACAACATGACCAATAAATCAATCAGTCAAAGTTTATTTATAGAGCACTTTTCATACACAGAAGGTAACAAAATGCTTCAAGAACCGAAAAACTACAGAGCAACACAGAACTCCATCATCAATAATGCACTCAATATGTCAACAAATACAGATATTCAATTAAAATCCAAATGTAAACTTCTTGAGTTGGCTCTTAGTTCTTCTGGGAGAATGTTCCAATATCATGGGCCATATGAATAAACTCACCGTGAGTCTTTATTCTAATTCAGGCATAATTAAAAAGTCAGCACCAGAAGTACTGAGTCTGATTAATAGCTAGGAGCAGACCGTTAATATCTTTGAGAAACAATGTGATCATCAATACAACATGTGAGTGCACGTGTCCCTGTGCCGGCCCTCAGCAGACGGCTGACAGGCTGAAATGAAACACACAGATAGGGAAGTGGCAGCAGGCAGACAGGATCCAGTCTCTCATGGGCACTGGAGATTAGCCTGACTCCTACTTCACATTCCCCAGCGAGCAGAGCAGCAGGGCGGGGCCCCCATCTAAAGTCCCCCCCCCTCCCATCCAAGTCTGCCGCGGGTCTGGGGAGGCTGAATCATTACAAATATATACAGAACAATTTCATTCTCATTTATTTGACATAAATATGTTTAAAAAATGGTCATTCATGTCATCTCAGGGTTATTTTTATTTACATTTGAATTATAATATACAATATATTGTTCTTTAAGTTTGACATTTGTATTGAATGTAAGCAACCATTTGCATAGTGATCTTGTGTTTTATGTAAAATTGTGATTTTTAATATTATTTAGGTAGAGGCTTTGAATGAACCCAATGGGATCTTTGCATCTTCCTGCCTGTTTACCTTCTGTTACGTTTGCATATTTTTTAATTAAATAAAAATAGAAAGACACAAAGCACATGCTGTACATGACACAGGAATATACTGTAGTAAATCGAGCATAGGAGATAGTTTTTAAATATTGAAAATCTTAGCAATATAGTTTCACATATTCCTACTAAAGCAGAGTTTCTCCATGGAGAAGCTGCTACTCTTTGCATTCCTGTGGAATGTAAATACTCTTTTCAGCTTCTCGCACTCATTTATAAATGTATTTATCATCTCTAACAATGCATGCTGGGAAGTCTGACAATTTGCTGATCATCGTTAAGCTTGCCTTCATATTAATGATATTCTTTTTTTAATACAGCACTGTTCAAGCAAGTTCCCGCATAAGCAGTGCCAGTAAAAAGACCAAACTCTGGGAATTAAAACATTTAAAAAAGTACAAATGGAAGTGAATATGTGAATATGCTCAAACAAGGGTACTAAAAAAATCCCATTATGAGAATGCAAAGACAATACAGTTAAAATACAACACACATAATAATAACAATGTTTTTGACATTTTAAGTTTAATTTATTAACATTTGTTTATCTTTTTAAGTTCATACTAATAATACTAATTATTAAAATGAACATTTACGTTGAGTGAGTTATAAATCACACAGAGGGATTTCAACCTGTCCAAACAATGACAAAGGATAGTTGACTCCACTAAATTACTGTTTAATGTACTACAGCAATATATGGTTAAATAAACCATATTTTATATATTAATAAGACATAAAGATTAACAACAATTATGTTCACAAAATGTACACAAAGAATTAAGTGACAAGAAAGTGTGTCTATAGTGCATCTGATTACATCCATTCATTTACATATAGATAATTTGTCTTATATGGCACATCAAAAAGGTGTGTGTGGGTGTGTTTGTGTTTTGATCGATACATCACCAGAGTACCCAATTATTCTACAATACAGGGTGAAATATATATATATATTTTAAACAATAGGATTAAAGAGTTATCAAATCAAATCCAATCAAAACAAAGTTGACTTTTATTGCCACATATCACAAAACATGTTTGTCTCAGTGGGCTTTACAGAATAACCAACATAGATGACAATGTAAAAGACAATTGCAATCGCATTATAAAAGACATGATAGAACGTGAAATACAAATAAAAAAAGATACAATTAAAAAGGGATTAGATGCAAAAAAAGAAGGAAATATAAAATGAAAACAATAAAATAAAATACCATAAAATGTTGGCTAATCTTAAACCATCTCTAACTATAGGCTTGATTAAAACGGAAGTTATGACAGTATATGACCATGGTCATAGTGTGGCAATATTTCTCGCAAAGAAACACACACACAGCAGACTGAGTCTCATCCACATGTCATTCTTTCTCTCCTCACATCCGGATTCAGACATACTCACATGTTAACACAGTCATCTGCCATGGAGCTGGGCCTCCTTCTGAGTTTCACTGAGCCCTCTCCAGATCTGCTATCAGTGTCTGCTCCTCTTCTTCTACCAGAGCCACCCCTGCACCTCTTTGCTAACTGCTCATGGTGGCTTTTCTTTAGGTTGATAACACTTTCTCAGTGATGACTGAAGACTGGGGAGATCTTATCTGAAGTGATCATAGCATCAATTTGCACCTCTGACAAGACATTTGACCAACAGCACACACACAAACACACACATCTTTAGTCTGTTCTCTCAGTCAATAAATACCTTTGAAAATGCCTAACTTATCTTGCAGGCATGTATATGTAAAATGAAGATAGAGGCTGAAATTCCATTGCCGTAGAATGCGGCCGTAAAGGACAGTGGCGATGCATTAGACCAGTGGTTCTCAAAGTGGGGGGCGCGCCCCCCCAGGGGGGCGCAGAGGCATGACAGGGGGGGCGCGAGAGACCAGGAGGAAAAATGGTTATAAAAAAAAAAAAAACATAAAAAAAAAAAAAAAAATGTTTTAAAAATTATTGATTCGAAAATAATATTATACAGTACTATTACGTCTGGGTCTCTGTGTTTCATTAAAGTTTGGCTCTGTGTGTGTGTGTGGAACGAGCCATTTTGTGTGCGTGCGCGAGTGAGAGAGAGAGAGAAAGAGAGAGAGAGAGAGAGAGCGCACCGGTACCGGAGATCGTTGTTGTTAGCTTCTGGTGCTAGCGAGCTACGCTAACGGATATAAGGAGTTTTTTCAACAACAAAGTGGAGGAGAGTCCTCTCCTGTCAGAATGAGAGGAGTCTCTCATTCTGACAGGAGAGGACTCTCCTCCACTTTGTTGTTGAAAAAACTCCTTATATCCGTTAGCGTAGCTCGCTAGCACCAGAAGCTAACAACAACGNACAACAAAAAAGTCAAATTCTGAGAAAATGGGAAGTTCTAAGAAAAAAGGCATGTTTTGAAGAAAAAAAGTCAAATTTGAGATGCCATGTGGCACATGTAGTTTATGGGCAACGTGCTTCTGTAAATCGCCATGTAACCGTATAATAAACATATTATATTCTTTCAGAGCTCTTGTGGGGCCACATACAATGAAGTTGCGGGCCGGATTTGGCCCCCGGGCCTTGAGTTTGACACCCCTGTTATAAACCTTCACAACTGCAACCAGCCCTGAGGTTTATACACATGTACTACTGACAACATAAAAATGTGCAGTTATTTGCTGAGTCAATTAATAACCTACATCCGGATAAAGAAAGGATCATCATTCAGAAGGAAATGCATCATATGACTGGGTTTTTATAAGCTTATATTTACTATTATTTCTTTTCATTTTTCAACAACTACAAACTTGTAAGAAAACAGACCAGCTTTTGTATCAAATGTTCTAACTAAATGTGAAGTGTTTCAAATATATTAACATGATTTTACAGATTAAGATGTGACAGTAGTTATTATAGTATAGCAACTAACAAGTATATTTCAACCTATAAAATAGCAACAAAACTAGGACAGTACTTTATGAATTGGTGACAAATGTCAACCCGATCAGATCCGTGATCAATAATGCTGAAAACAATAGGGGAAAAAATAATTCTATATCAGCAGTTCTTTTATTAAGACTTTTTTCAAGTCTAAAAACTAAAGAAACCAATTAAGTTGACCGATTAAAGATAAGATAAGTTCTACTGTGTCTATGTTTGTCTCATTGCATGTGTGAGAATGTGGAGCAGAGCAGAACAGCCTGGACTGAGAAAAAAGGTCGGCACGGCCACTGAAATACTCTCTGGCTGAGACACAGAGCTGTTACCATGGTGAGACACATTTATATTGGCACAGGTAGAGAGCACACCAAGCTGAATAATTGATAGATATCAGGCGCTAAAGTTAGCACAAACCAGCTGAAGGTTAATGCTATGCTCACGGACTGTAGAATAGCACACCCATGCAACACGTGGTCAAACAGGCAGCAGCCCACTGTGGGAAGTGAAGCTAGCTACAGATGACTGTTACCTAACACAACTTCAAGTGATACAAATATCCATGTATATAAAAGTGCCACTGGTGTGCGTTTTACTTATCTGTTTTCTCTAGACGTTCAAAGAACAAGCAGCTTTAAGCTACTGTGCAGTGGTGCTGTTTAAACATTTACAAATCTCTTGAATGCTAAGTGGAAGGACTTTGCATAATGACTTAATAATGCCACATGGGATCAAGACTGTGAAGCTTTTACAAGTTTTTCAGGTCATGCTTGCTCCATCTCCGGATCTTGGCTATTTGATCCATCAATCTCCACGTTTATTATAACGTCACATAACAGGTGGAAACAAATGGGCACCTGTCCTCTGTGCAGGGTTAGATCAATACACATAAGGACTATTCAAGGGCTACAAACAAGCCCACAATCTGCACCTGTTCCCTGGTCGGCCGGCCTATTATCAACCTGGAGAGGGAGGGGCTTCATACTGAACACATGCAGCCACTGTGGCCTCTGAAAACAAGAGACCAGGTGAGGTGAACACAATGCGTATCCACTTACAGGAGGTGATTATGTCCTTATGGGTTTGTGCCTCAACAGAAATTCGTAGCTTTTGGTGGGAATTTATGTAATTCTCCTGATGGATGTTTGAATGTTTGGCCAATGTCGGCATGGTACTAACTGTTAATTACATTTTCATCATTGATTCAGTCTTTTATTGCCCAGGGCAGGGGTTTATCTGAGGAAGTCAGAAGGGATTATAAATATCAAAAAGGAAAGACTTAAGTTATGTTTTTACATCCTTCATTATATCCACTGCCTACACAGGCATGCACAGACTCTGTTGTGAGGGGGAGCTACTCTCTCCTAAAGAGGCCTCGATAATGTTATTGGATGTGGTTCAAATGAAAACCCTTAAAATGTTTATTTTGTACTTTTAATGGTACGAGGTGCAGGCCTGTTTTTCTTAATTAAACAAGTCAGCTTAAAGAAAAACATCTTTGCACTGACTTTAAAATTACAGTATTATAGATCAGTATTGACAGTAGGGATATAACTATTTTTGATGGAAAGTTTGACAGAGTTTTCATGTCAGAAACTTTTTAGGTCGGAATTAACATGCAAAACAATACTCTTTACTGTTGCTATTAATGTCAAGTCAGATTAGGTGAACATTATTTACGGTGCTCTATTGCACAAATAAACATTTGTTCTGTTTGTTTACCAAAAACCGTACCACACAAAATAATGGGGGGGAGTCTATCTCTCCATGGTCTCGATGCCTGAAGTAGTCAATAACTAAGGATGGGGCCTCTTAATAATTGTAAAGTTTTCGAATATTTTTCCCATCTGAAGTATCATGAAGGAGGTTGATGGAAGGAGAAAAGTTCATTTAACGGCCAATAGCTACCGGCAATGAAGAGACCCACTTAATGATTGTGCCACAGTTATTGACCGGACTATTCTTTCATTGGTGTTTCCTTCTTTCCAACGCAACGCCCTCTACGTTTTTACTTTTACGGACACCTAACTTAGAGAGAAATGTTTATAAAGTAAAGTATTCCGTGTTAGAGTAAAACACACGCTTTAGTAACTTCAAGTTAACTCTGAATTTCAGACTGCAGGTGTCACGCAGATGTACAAAGGAACACAATGCTTCAGGATTGGTTTTCTTTTAGAAAACATGTCAAAACTAAACGACATTTTAGACTTCTTATCATTCAGTTGTATTTACAACATCTCAAAATGCGATTTAACAACAGTACAACTCAAACCTAGAGCACTATGCCACGGCACTATAACTCATGAAAGGCCTGAGAGTTTTCTTCTGGCATGAAAACAACACAATACGGTTACAGCGCCATAAAATGAGGTGCACAAACTTCAACAGATTTGCCAACGTTTGAAAATATGATAAATACCTTCGGCTACAGCAGGTGCTTTTGCTTTGCTTACTCCATCTCCACTCGAGAAGTGAGTCAAAGTTTGAGCCTCAGCGTCCCTCCAGGCGATCCACTTGTTCGGATGCACTTCTCCGCTCGGTGTCCTCCTCCATCAGCTCTGAGACAGACTCCGCCCCCAGCAGGCCCCTGCTCATGTCCTCCTGAATAATGAAAATCATGCAAAGCATCGGCTTTCCTCTGCACGCTGACCTGGCTCGGGGCCATGTCAGCGCCCTGTGGAGGGTCTGACTACACATCATAGAGGCTTCAATACACCGAGTTAAACATATCAGGAAACATTTAAGCATGGTGCTCCACAGTCACAAGAAATGTAATAGACAGTCATATGGAAAAAATGATTTATTCAATGCATTATTAATTAGTTGGGTTGGCCTATTTATTATTAGTAGCCTAAGGTCATTAGCCTATCATATCGAAATAATAAATAAAAAGCCTTGCTAATGTATTTCAATTCATTTTTTGCAACTTTTCTTAGATCCTTTTTATCTGTATGAAAACAGCTAATTAAGGTTGATTTGCAGCACTTCTCCCTCGAACGGGCTTAAGCCTTCTACACAAAACATAACTCAGCAGGAAATAAATCCCCATATAAACACCACATCAATACAAGAATAGAATCAATGTTACAATAAAGGTACCTGAAATACAATTTAAAAAAAAAAATATTACTACAACTGATCCCTCTTCGATAACTGTATCAAAAGTGTGTCCACATCTTGAGTCATTTGTGGATATAATGCTGCAAACATAACATATTTACAGTACACAGAACTGTCATATAATGAGTTTACATACTTAACGAGCCTCCTGGCTTGTCAGCCATTTCTACACTTACACAAAAATGTTTAATGGTTGCACAACAAATCAATAAGAAAGGAATATAAAGGAGGAATATAAACTGTAAAAATGATAATGCTAGCCAATTGCCTTGCCTCAAACTAAAGAATATGGAAGCTGCAAATGCCACGTAAACCAAAATATAGTATAATGTGTATTGTATTGATGTGTACAGTGAGTCATACCCCTCTTTCAATTTCAGGGAAATTATTTTAAAAAGTCCAGCAGATGGCGTTAAAGAACATGATAAGAGGGAAAATATGTTCAAAGAGAAAAAGGTGAAAGCAGCACCACTGACCTGTATGCTTGGAAAACAATAATGATGGAGGATTATGAATACCGAATAATAATGTACAGAATAATGGGAGAATTAGTGTTGGAGAGTGTACATAATTCAACTTTAAACACCTACACTTCCTGAGAAAGTACCATCTACAAATATCTCTCAGGGCTCTTATACATGGGTCAGAAGTAAATAAAAATAAGGTCTTGCTTTTTGAAAAGTGACTGTGATATGTGAACTCAGAGCCTCATAGAGACACAGCTGCTGCTGTTAAGAGCAGATCTCCTGACAAGGCCGGTATGCAGTTCAATGGCTGGCCATCAACATCTTACTGTTTTAGCACTCAGGGAGAGCAAGCTACTGATTCAAGATGATAGGATGCCCGGGAGCTCTGTCTAGACCAGAAAAACACAATTGCTTTGTCAACTGTATGCGCACACAGGGCTTGTCATTCTGACAGCAGAGCTGTGTGAGTCACATAGCACCAGGAGCACTACAAGTCAAAACATTGTTTTTATTTTTTTAAATAACCGAGATAAAAAAACATGCTTTGGAAAAACTGTGTTGTTCTGATTAAACCAGCATGTATTCACTTCAATACGAAACAGCATTGATGCAATTTGTAATTGAGCATAAGAACATGTTTTCCCGTGTGTGTTTTTTCTTCTAAAGTGAGCAGGTGTTCTTGGCTGCAACAAATTGCCTGTGGTGATATTTCTGTTAGGGTAGCCATCAAGAAATAACACATGCGTGTGCACAACACAAAAGAAAGATAGAATTCAAAGCAGTTGCATAGCTCAGCACCACAGCCCTGACCTGATCTGAGTGCTCCTCTGGTTTCTTCGAGGAATATAGAAAAATCCGGATAAAGCAGGATGTGGAGGATTGTCATAGCACAGCACTCGATGTACACGTAGGTAGTGTTCAGCACTTGAAAGTCTGCAAACCAATTAAAAAGAGATTCTTTAAACCAGCTGTGAGAGCCATGACCCACACAGACATGCATACATTCACATTAGCTACGTCTTCAGAGTAAGCTACATTTTACTTTCAACTTGGGGATTGTATAAGTTCAATCACTATTTGACATTTTTCAGGGTTATTTGTGATACTCCTGCAGCTATTCCATATGAGATTTCTTGCTATGTGAATGTTTTCAGCTTGGAACCAACCACCTCACAGCTGAAAGTTTAAAGCATGATGACCCTTGATTCATGTATTCGCTCCTTTAATGGAGAATATGGGTCGTCCTTTGAAATCTTTGATATACAGCTCAGGAGTTCAGTCCCCCACTGAGAGGTGGCTGCAGAGGGAGAAGGCAGTGAAGTGGTGGGTCAGTAGGGGGGATTAAAGCTCTCATGTCTCGCAGTGATGCTTTGACTGCCTGGACTATGCTGTGGCGCATGATTCCACCAGAAGTATTGAAGAGGCCACAGATGAACTGTAAAATCATTGGACACACTGTGATGTGTTGGAGCCACAGTCCTGTTATGGAGGATGCGTGTGTCTATGAGGAAGACGGTATAGCTTTTATCGTCTGACTTCCCATCAAAAATACCAAAGAGTGAGTATCATTGAGAAACATGGTTCAGAGTTGAATATTTGTGATTCTTAACAAAGTGAAACTTAGCACAATTAGCACTGGAATCTTGGAGAGCACCAAGTTATTCACTGCAGACGATGAAACTGAGAAATGGGTGGGAGTAGATATGTAAGACTAAGCAAAAACTAGGCTACTTGTAAAGCTGGAGATGTATGTCTGGTATTAACTCTAACAAACAGCTGGTCGATGAAGCTAACAGTTTTCAGGCAGATGGAAAGTGTACAATTTGCATACAGGACCTTGGAAGGCGTAAAGACAACACCTTATATTGTTGATCTTTTTATACCGACATCTTAAGGGCTAAATACTCAAGAATACCTCCTTATCACAATGTTTTTGGATAATCTCCAAAACCTCCCTTGCAAGCTGACATCTCCAAATAATAGTACAAAGTAACTGCTCTGTGCAGAATGTATGTATCATCCATACAATTCACAAAGCATGCTCATGTTTTCTCTTACCAAGGCTCTGATTGCTTTATGCCAAACCATACCAAAGGGAAGAGAGAGGCATAATATCTAATGAGACCATCCTTCGCTGAATAGAATTGTCTCATGCATTGTGTTTCTATTCTGCTTTTGAATCTGGTTATTTTCTGTGAGCCGTCAAGTGTTCAGGGTCTCACTTAGCAGAGATCTGACACTGCTCTCCACTGTGCTGTTCTGCCACCTCTTGTTATGCGATCTGATGCCATCACAGCAATGGCATGTTTCATGAGTTAGTGAATATGAAGACTCATTTGCACATGAGAACAATGTTCAATGAAAAAAGTAAAAGGATTTTAAATTCTGTAAGTGAATGTAAGAATCAGCATCTATTGTGCAGCCAAACCTCAGACCAAAAGATAATTATCCCGCATATTAATGATATTCTCATTCACACCATTTTCCGGAGGTAAATTCTCCTTCATTGAAGAGCCATACATTTACATAAAAAGGTCAAAATGAACAAGGTATGCTGAGAAATTAAAAGACTATATATTATATTATTCAGATACATCAGTTAAGATTGACTTAAGTGCAAATCAGGAGCTGGCAGTTTCAGACACGTACATGATTTCCTTTTATGCACAGCTAGCCACTTGGCACACCATGCACGGCACTCTGCAGCCCCCATGCTCTGTGCCACTAAGAGGACTTTAATGGGTTTTTCTCTCCACTCTAGATTTAGAAACTTGCTGGTCAGGATATCAGTGGAGTCACACATATCATGTTTGAGCGCAATTTGCTGGATCAGTTTCATAAACATAGAGTAGCCTTGAGGTGAAGTATAAGGAACTTGTAGCTTTACACCCTGATTGTTCGCTTTCAACAGGCAGTGATTATCTGACGTAGGTTCTGCCGATCTGTTATCTACACATGGAACAGACAGTTGCGAGTGACACTGAGTCATCTTTCAGAGACAATTTCCATTTCCTATCTGTAAATAAATGATGGATATGTTCAATTTGCATGTTTCACAGTGATGGATACTTTGGACATTGTCATTTTTTGTTATGAATTTGTAAAGCTGCCTTGTCAATTTGATGTTATTTAGGATGAATGATTACCAACATTGGAAAAATAAATCAGGCTATATCTGTTCTGCGTACCCTGAGCATCACTCTATTGTCAACTTAAAAGATGATTGATTGTTGCTGCCTCACTGGTGCTGGGCTTACAGCATTGTTTGAAATAAATATGAAGACCTTTACATCCCTTTGGGTATAAGAGCAACATCGGCCACACTGTTAGGACTCTGGGAAAGCAGAGGTGGGTACTGTGTATTATTTTCCTGGAACTGATACTCCAATTCATCATCCCCTCCCTGTCTGGTTTCAATCTGTCCTCTACCTGCTAATCTCCCCCCGGGGATATCAGGCATGGGCCTAGCACAAAAGCATGCAGGAAGGCCGCTTGTTTATCTTTGATTCGATCAACAATCTGCCTCTCTGGAAATATATAACACCACAAGATGACACAGCTTTAAGTTATGGGGCTGCTGTAAGGAATACCACTCAAAATTAAAAGATACATGCCCAGATCAGCCTATCAAATCACTTTAGGACAGAGTTTTTCTGGGGCAGGGTATAAATCAAATAACATTCATGCATCCTCAGAAGCTGAAGAAGCAAACTCACATACTATTGAAATGAACACTGACAGTTTGAAAGACATCATGAAAAGAGTCAAAAACTATAAATGTAGATAGGATTGACAGTCATAATACATTATGGATAGGTTTCTGACGATGTTAAAATGAATTTCTAATCCTACTTGTCACTGTCTTATTGACATGCTACTTACAGACCCCAAACGTCTGTCTCAGATCGGAACATTTAGCTGCAAAATCTGCTCTCTGCATGCTTTTGTTTTGCAAGCCATGGAATTTGTCCTCTGGTTGTCTCGTAATTTGATTAGTGTGTATGGATGTAAAGGATGAAGGGCAGTGATATCAACTCATTATCGGCAGGAATATGTATTACCCTTTGTGCTTTACACCAATTTGCCTCACATAACAGGATTGGACAACTTCAATCAAAGCCCCTATCAGTGACTACACATCTCTAACACAAGTTGAAACAAGTTGTATAAAGACAAACAT
This sequence comes from Notothenia coriiceps, assembly GCF_000735185.1. NCBI lineage: Eukaryota > Metazoa > Chordata > Actinopteri > Perciformes > Nototheniidae > Notothenia > Notothenia coriiceps. Next base: position 5,312,904 of record NW_011369951.1, read on the forward strand.
TTACCAACACACAGTGCTTATCCTCTCCTATTTACTCAATCGAATGTATTGCTAATTACATCTGTGATGTTTTTTAATAATGCTTCAGATAAGTAGTGTAAACACTCTGCAGAACAAAAAGCCTTTCAGTCAAGAGGTGACTGCAATAAAATAAAAAGCCATTACAACTTTCCCAAAGCAATCATGCCTGGGTGAGAAGGTTCTCGCCAGTGATGAGGACATGCTTACTTGCATCTGAACTTTGTTTGCCTTTGACTGTTCTGTGAGAACGATGAAGTAAAGCGTTCTTTTTTTCTAAGAATGGTGTACGACTTTTAGCCATTTAGTAAAACAACTTTCACTAGATTGTCACCATTTGAGTAAACATGGGGAATCTTTGCTTACTCTGTGAATCTCCTGCCTTTTCATCTAGCTATATAAGGTAAAAACTTCAATAAATCCCACATACGACTGATCTCGTAGCAGTGACGACATTCCAATAAGCCTAAACTTTATGTGTGTATATTAATTAACAAATGTTGGCATGCTGACACACTTAACTCTGATGATGAATATGGTAAACATTATGCCTTCTAGCCATTAGCATGTTAGCATGCTGATGTAGGCACAGCGAACTGCTGTGTCCAAGAACAGCCTAACAGAGCCACTAGCACTTCAGAACACTCTCCAACCAAATAAAAAATAAAAGAAATGTCAAGTACCTGGAGTCACACACTGCTGTTAATGCAGCTTTGACTCATAACAGGGAAGTACACTACACAGGGACCACAGTGAGTTTACTACATAAAACAAAAGTGGAGAGTGTCTCTATCTGGCCCTCTTCAAAGTTATTGTTCAGAGAGGACAGATGAAACAACAGAGCTCCATTCCATTTAAATGTCACGCTCCATTACATCTATGCTTTTTCTACTCATCAGAGGAAAGTTTCTTCACTCATCATCGCTGCTGTGAATTTGCATGAGGCCTGACTTTAATGAGGCCATGCCAGAGCAATAATAATGGAGACAATAAAGATAATAATAATACTGACAGACATTTAAGTGATATTAATGACCATTGGGACACATTAGTGGAGAAACACTGGACTGCTATAAGTGGATTTAAACTGAATGGTAGAATGAATCTATCCCTGAGTACCCTGAGTTATTGTTATCAAAGAAAACAAATTGACCTAATCACAGAAAACTAGAACTGGACCAGAACTCTGTCTTTATAAATTATGGTAAAGCAGCTGAAGGGCAAAGTATTTTGAACATAAACTCGCTGGTCCTGAATCTTGTTGCCTTCATCCTGTCGGCAATACAGCTCCTACATTTTCACAGCATGGTCCTCCTACATGACCAGGAATTAATCAAATACAAAAACTGGACCCCAGCTTCTAAAGAGTCATAATGGCATAAATTAGTAGTCAAGCGAAGAAAACAATTTGTACGTTTTTTCTAATCTACCTCTCACTCCATGTGCATGTATACCTGTATTTGTACTCTGCTATTTGAGTTTGGATGAGTGGGCACTAATGGATCCAGCAATTAATGTTAACCCATTATTCACATTTTTGTTTGCTGCTTTTCTTTTTACAGTGCAGCATTTCTGTGGAAGATATTGTTAGGATTAGGTACAGACTGTTTGGGCCGAGCGTGATATTGTTAGTATTAGATTTAAGGATTACAACTCTGCATATAACACCGCATGCTAGAAAAAGTGTGTATTCCTAAACTCATTACTGTCAATTCTGTAACTTTGTATCTCAGCCTGTTAGTGAGACTATGGAACAGTGTGAATGTGGAGCTAAAGCGATGTCCAGACATTAACCAGTTCAAGAGGAAATACAGAGAAATTATTTTCTCGAGATACAGGGATGGGGAAGGTGTTTGACTATGTGTATATGTGTAAGTATGTAGGTGTGTATATGTATGTGTGCATATATGTATATCAGTGTATGTATGTGTATGTATATGTATATATGTCAATCAAGAGATAAAGCCGATTAATAATACCAATAATATCAATAATAATGCATAAAAATGATAATTATTGCAAATGATAAATAAATCATTTAGGGACAAGGGGTGGGATTAAATAAGTTATACTTCTTCTCACTCCTTTTCGAACATTAGATGTGGCACTGTTTATGCTGCTAATGCTGTTGTTGTTGTTGTTGTAAATGTCATATATATTTTTTATTTCTCTTACATGACTATGCACTGCAACATTTGTTTTGTAATTATTTATTTTACTTGTTCGAAATAAATGTATCAATCAACGTTTAAATCATCAGTGCAATCAATCAATCAATTATGTACACTTGAATATGAACAGAGAAATAGCGTGGCCTTCAGGCAATGTGAAATACCTTATTTAGAGCAGTGGTTTGGTGTGTCCATTGCTGAGCTAGTGGCATTGAGCAAATATGTGAAACTGTCTATGAAGGGCTCACACTAAGCTAAAGAAACACAATGATTCTTAGCTTGTTTGGTGATTATACAAGGAAATAAATCCGTAGTAATATATTGTATTTCGGCGAAAGATCCCCTAAATACTAAAACACTAGCCCTTTAAGAAGATACAACCAGCCCAGGAAATCTAGATCAGATCTGCATGAATGAATTGCTATTCAGTTGTCGCTACATGCTGCTGATATTTACCAACATTTGTCAACACACAGGCACCTGGGGAAAGAAGTTTTAACGGAGGTTTGCACTCTGTGTGGTGCCACCATCAGTACACATTCTGGAATGACAGCAATTTTCAGGAGGGTCCTGGCGAGCTTTATCAAAAAAAAAATACACAAAAAAGACTCAATGAACCTGGCCCTGCTCAAGGAGAGAGTGATGAGTGGGGTAAAAATCAGATTGGGGCAACCTTTTTTTTTTCACACAATGTAAAAGAATACTGGCCAATGTAATTAATGACACACCAAGGCTTTTTCCTCTCCACTGTCTACAATCTGTTCTTATTATTCGGATACCCCTCTGTCCTCGATCTTAAAATGATAGCATCAGATGCTGGCTCACTTTGGTTAAAGACTAACATGATTGTATATATGATTTCCTCAATGTATAAATTGACAGGCCGGAATACAAACCTTTTCCTCTATCCTTAACTCTTATCAGATCACCTATATCGGTATATCAGGATTAAACAATTAACTGTTGATTTTTATTTTTCAGGATTGAATGTTCAAACCAATGGCCTAAACCTGCATTCATAAGAAGTAGATTAATATATAAAGAAAACGTAATATAAGATAAAAATACTAACCAAATGGACAGACACAGATTACAAATAAAGTTTCCTTGTTTGTCTCTAGAGTCTAACTGCCATGAGAAAAATCAGATCAATGTTCCACAATCCGCCCTCGATGTCGCTAATTGTTATCCTGATACGGTTATATAATAAATAGCTATTATTATTATTATTATATTATTATTATTATTATTATTATCTGTATTATAGTAAAAGCCTCGCTTGGCAAAAGCCTTATCCATACGCAGCCCCTAAATAACAGTAACTCACATGTGTGGTGCATCTGTGTTGTCGTTAATTTGTTGTCCCCTTGGACAATACAGCTAATCTAAACTAATTAATATTCAATCCCCAACTTGTGCCATTGATCGACATCAATGCTAAGTTCCTAGTTTAAAGCACTTTTGGTGTAATACTCTGGATTTAGTTGTCAC
>NW_011369951.1:5316594-5318581 GCF_000735185.1 Notothenia coriiceps
ATAAATATGTGTCCCCGGTGTGTCAGGGAACTCACAAAGTGTCAGAAAACAAAACCCTCTCTCTTTTCCTCTGTGCGCAAATCTCTAAAAATGGGGGAACAACGGAGCTGATCCAGATTTGCTGCCGATATTACGTAATATCGGAAATGTGGGCTGGCTTTACACCCACGGCCCTATCAGAAACGTTGCTATCATGAGCAGCCATAAGCTCCACCCCCTCGTTTTTTCTATATAAGCTTTATACTCAGAATCAGCACTTTTGTAACGGGAAGTGAAATAAAGGGATATGAAGCATGGCTAGAATGGTTGATCCGTTTGATATTTTGAGCAAAACATGTTTTTTTATATATCTGAGACCTATAATATTATGCTTAAAAATAGCATGATAGGAGACCTTTAAGTTAAATTGGTATTTAACTGAAATGTTTTGTTTCTATGTGTAAGACACTAACAACACTTAAATCAATACATTTTGAGAGATGCAGACGCTGGATAATGCTGCTGACAAATCACCCCATCGCAACCAGTGTCATTTTGTAACTCTTTAACCCGATTCAGGTAAGCCACATTTACAGTAAAGCATGAAAGCTACATTGAGTTATGTTTTCATGAGTAAATACACTCTTTATTTTGGTAAAATATATCAGCCGTCTCACTTAGAGGCCAGGGAGTACTGGACCCTAAATAACTTACACAGCAGGGCTTGACCGCAACAGTTGCTCCAGGCAACCAGAATTGGACCAATGTCAACATTTCTGTGCGGTCTGGTTGCCTCAAACAAAGCTGAATGCCTCCTGCGTACAGTCTTCTAACTAAGTGAGCGTGGCCCAGTTGAACTGCTTTACTGTGTGAGAAATGTTACCATTATAGATGAAAAATTGAAAATACGAACCAAAAAACTCTAGAGAATTAAACACAAGGCTATTATTGATGCATTAACAAGTGGACCTGGAAGAAAAAAAGTGATACATTTTTTTTTTTTTAAGAAATGGGTACAAATACTCGTCCAAAATATTCACTAAAAGCTACTTTTCAAGTTCAGGTAAATACAACATTAAGAATCACAAAGCTGAAAAAATAAAGAAGGCAGCCTCTACATACGTTATTAGTGAAGGAAGAAAGAAAGCAGTGCATCAGCTAATGGAAGAATAGAAATAAGCAAAGTTGTACTTGAATGCAAAGATAATTCTTTTTCCAGATTTGCCTATGGTCCCCAGATCAAAAACCTATTTGAAGTGACAGAAAGTGAGAAGCTGTAGATCTAACCCGGCCTGCAGGAGTGCAATATTCTGCTGACTGTAATTTATCCTGCTAATTACATTTAAGTTGCTAATGTGAAATTGAAATGCAGCAACATTAGTCGCTCACTCACACTTTTAGATTCCAGATTGTTAACGAAGCTGAGCCACCTGTTAATCAAATCTATTTTAAGTCTGCGTTGTTGTTTTTCACACAAAAGGAGAGAAATGGAGGCTAAAATGAAAATTGTGTCATTAGAAGTTGTTGACAAGGTTAATTTATTCGTCATTGTATGCCAGTTGTAGCACTTTTACGCTACAGTTCACACAGAGCCCATAGCACAAATGTTATACCTAAAGAAACATCTAATTATCACCGATCAATTACATCTTAAAGAGCAACTTCCAGGTTAAAGACACCTGTGAATAAATGTGTAGGAAAATGATGAATACACTAGAAAAAAAATATATACAGAAATATACACTACAGTGACATCTGGCGTCGTTTTTGTAAGAAATGTTCACTTCCGCATAAAAAAGCCTCGGCACGTGACCTCCCGCCTGCTGAATGGTGACGTATGTCATAGGGGGAAATCCTCAAGTGCGTGCTGTCATGCGGGGAGGGCGGGAGGAGGCGGCCGGCTGATAATCGTATTGCATATAAGAACCACGACAGAACAAACGACGGCCAAGCATAACGAACATGGATCTTGGCCAAGTGCTCACAGTTTCGAAGCCCAGAAGCACAT